>NC_066525.1:21148918-21281418 GCF_024679095.1 Eriocheir sinensis | reverse complement strand
TGTGTAATACCAGTGGGAGTGTAAAACAGTCACATACAGTATTTGCAGGTTAACGTGGCTCGTTTAATAATGTTTACCCAGTCAAGGCGTTAAAACTTGTTCATTTTCTCAGACTGCTCAGAGAATCAACGAGGTGGACCGCCTGGGACAGTTGAATGAAGAGTGCGGCGGACTGGACAAGACTGAGGACTGCAGCACCACGATCACGAGACCGTGTAGCCTGCAAGAAGGCCCAAAATATCATCGATAAGTATTTCGGCGAAGAGGAGGGCCCCGAGGTGAGCAGCACCGTCAATGGCCACGCGTATGACCATCAGGCGTGCGACTTCTCTGCAGTGCACAACGTGCCTGAGGGTGGATTCTCTTTCTAGGACTCCACTGTGTGTGTCTGGCTAGGGAGTAGCAGCAGTAGGCAGGGTGTGTGTGTTCCACGGCGGAATAATGTGATAATGTATCTGACCGTCAATCTCATTAGTTTAAGCACCTTCACATGTTTTACTGGGCCTCAGTGACCCACTGGTGCCTCAATGTTTTACTGGGCCTTCAGTGGACCTGCTGGTGCCTCAATGTTTTACTGAGCCTTTCTGAAAAATCTGAAGCAGTTTCAATGTTTTACTGGCATTCAGTGGACCTGCTGGTGCCTCAATGTTTTACTGAGCTCTCAGTGGACCCAACACTGAAGCTCAATGTTTACTAGGACTTTCACTGTGACCTGCTGGTGTCTGGCTACAGGGAGGAGCAGGCAGTGGGCAGGGTGTGTGTGTTCCACGGCGGAATAATGTGATAATGTATCTAACCGTCAATTCCCATTTTGTTTATGGCTTCTCCAGCATGCGTTTTACTGGGCCTTCAGTGGACCCACTGGTGCTCTAATGTTTTACTGCCTTCAGTGACCTGCTGGTGCCTCAATGTTTTACTGAGCCTTCAGTGGACCTGCTGGTGCCTCAATGTTTTACTTCTGTATTCAGTAAAATCTGCTGGTGTTCTCATCGTTTTACTGAGCCTTTAGTGGACCCACTGGTGCCTCAATGTTTTACTGTGCCTTCAGTGGACCCGCTGGTGCCTCAAATGTTTTCACTGGGCCTTCTCAGTGGACCTGCTGGTGCCTCAATGTTTTACTGGGCCATCAGTGACCTGCTGGTGCCTCAATGTTTTACTGGGCATTCAGTGACCCTGCTGGTGCCTTCAATGTTTTACTGGGCCTTCAGTGACCTGCTGGTGCCTCTTAATGTTTTTACTGGGCCTCAGTGACCTGCTGGTGCTTCTGTTTACTGGGCCTTCAGTGACCTGCTGTGCCTCATAATGTTTTACTGGCATTCAGTGGACCTGCTGGTACCCTCAACATGACGGCCTTCTAGTGACCCGCTGGTGCCTCTATGCCTCAAAATTAATTGCTTGATTGGCTGAAGCTTGAGGAATTATGTGGACTACTTTTCATATTAGGTAATGGCTTTTTTACCTCTTTTTATTCATCCAATAAATGTATTTTTATAAACTGCCTAATGGATTTGACTCAAATGTTATTTTGTAGTCAGGGGCCAAATTAATTTGAGCCAGATGATTAGAAATTTGATCATCCAGCACAATATCTCCTTCTCCACTTGTCAAACATATTTTCCTACATCAATAAAGTTGAAATAAGTTGTCTTGGTGCAAATTATACCCAAAGTATGCATTGTATAAAAATGTTTCTTCACACACTATATAGAAGAAGGTATTTTTTAAAAATTTAGGCTAAGGGCGCTTGTGAAGTATTGTGGGTTATCAAGTATACAGAGTAGTGTTGAGGGTTGGGTTTACTTTCCTTGAGTTTCCATTCACATGTGCAGACACACTGGCAGGCCTCAACGCTGTTTTACTGCGGCCTGGGCCGCCTGGTGACTTAAGTCAAATTTCGTATCAGCAAGTCTGGGACAACCTCCTGGTATCTCAACAACTGGGCCAGCCACTGGTGCCTCAATGTTTTATTGAGGCCTTCAGTAGACAATAGGTTGGTGTAGTTGCACTTTAATCCTGGGCCTTAAGTAACAAAATAACAAAAGACGGTGCCTCAGACTGGGCCTTCAGTGGAACTTTTATTTCCTCAATTGTTTTACTAAGTAATCAGTGGACAACGCTGGTGCCTCAGTGTAATTATGATGTCGGCCTTGCGCGTTTGATGATTACCGAGTGCCGTCAATTACTGGGCCTTCAGTGGACCCGCTGGTGCCTCAGTGAAGGGCCTTCAGTGGAAGGGTGAATGTTAGGGGAAGGAGGGTGAATGAACTGGGAAGGTGACGAAAGGTGAATGAGGGGAAGTGGAAGGTGAAGGTTTTAGGGTTCAGTGGGATGGTGAAGGAACTGGGAAGGGAAGGAAGGAAGAAGAAGGGAAGGTTGAGTTAGGGGAAGGGGAAGGAAGAAAGGAGGAGGAAAGAAGGTTGCGTTTCAAGGGGAAGGGATAGGAAGGAAGGAGGAATTATATGGATTACTTTTCATATTAGGTAATGGCTTATTACCTCAATCCAATAAATTTATCTTTATAAACTGTCTAATGCATTTGACTCAAAGTTATTTTGTAATAAGGGACCGCAAATAAATTTGTGCCAGATGATGAAAAATCTGAACATGAAAATGTATCATTCTCCACCTGTCAACGATATTTTCCTATATCAATAAAGTTAAAATAAGTTGTCTTATCACCTCAACCGCCAAATGTTATAAAAAGTTTATTCACTCATCGTAGAAAAGTGACATGTTAGGCTGAGGACACTTGTGAAGCTCCTGGTGGGTTATCAATGTACATAGTAGTGTTGAGGTTGGGTTTACTTTCCTTTGAGTTTTCATATCTCAATACAGACACTTTAACAGCTGAACGCTGAAGACTGCGTCGCGGCTTGCCAGTTGACTTAAGTCAAATTTCGTATCAGAGTCTGGGACCAAGTCTCATCTCAACTATCGACAGCAGCCACTGGGAAGACGATTGCGCTATAGTTTGAGGTCTATCGACAATATGGTGAAATTCTTCGAAGCACTTTAATCCGACGTATAAGTAACAAAATAACAAAAAGCTTCCGTAGCAAACGTTCGTGTTTGACTAACTTCCCAATTGTGCAAAAACTAAGTGTTAGAACAACGGA
Organism: Eriocheir sinensis; assembly: GCF_024679095.1. NCBI lineage: Eukaryota > Metazoa > Arthropoda > Malacostraca > Decapoda > Varunidae > Eriocheir > Eriocheir sinensis. Next base: position 21,278,302 of record NC_066525.1, on the reverse strand, counting down.
ACTCGATTAATTATGATGTCGCAAGCACTGCGCGTTTGATGATTACCGAGTCGTCAAAATTATGAAAAAAAATAGAGCTACCAGAAAAGACGTACTTAATTCACAATGACCTCACCTGACATATTGTACCACTTGCAAAAAAAACGATGAAGCATTACAATCAGATCTATATCGACTTGTACGTTGGGCCAATCAATGACAAATGAAATTTAACGATGACAAATGTAAAGTGTTACACATCGGAAACAATAACATTCGCGTTCAGTACGTAATGAATGGCCAACAACTTTCTGCAGTAAATAAAGAAAAAGAATCTTTGAATCACTATATCAAGCAATTTAAAGCCCAGTCAGCATTATTCAGGGGTAGTTAAAACCACAAATAAATTGGTTGGCTTCATTGGACGAGTCTTTAAAATAATAAATCGGAAAAAAAGTATTATTAAAGCTGTATAATTCGCTGGTTCGACCCCATCTAGAGTACTGTGTACAATTTTTGTCTCCCTATGACAGAAAAGACGTACAAAAGTTAGAAAGGGTTCAGCGGAGAGTAAGAAAAATGATTCCTAGGTTGAGAAATTCATCTTACGAAAAAAGGCTTAGAGGAGTAAATTTATTCAGCCTTTCAAAACGAAGAGTGCGAGGCGATCTAACAGAAGTGTTTAAAATGTTCAAAGGATTCAGTGATATTAAGGCGGAAGATTATTTTACAATTGATCGATCAAATATAACAAGAATAAATAATAATTTCAAGATAAGCGGTAAAAGATTCTCGTCGCACGAAGCCAAACACTTCTTCTTCAATCGAGTCGTTAATATTTGGAATTCTCTACCCTGTGATGTCGTTGACAACAGTTACGGCCTTCAAGAATAGATTAAACAAGAATTTTGAATCCAACCAGCAACTAAGATATTACTCATTGTCGTAATAACGTTAAGATCTTTCGAATACTGGTGTTCTTGTCCGTTTTTATCGCCCGGTCAGTGGTAGCAGTAATGGTAGTTATTTCCTCTTACCAACATAATTACCATGCAGTTTTTCCATGCTGCATGGTTCTTTTTCCTTTCCTGCCAGCTTTGGCTGGAGGGATGGGGGGGGGGAGAGGAGGAGCCTCCACCTTTGCTGTCCTTCATTTTCCACCCTTGATTAGATAGTTAGTGTAGCTTGTCACAAACAGCCTCGAACGGACCATCAGGTCTGCTGTTGTTTGTCCTTTCTTTGTGTTCCTCCTCCTTCTCCTTCTCCTCCTCCTCCTCCTCCTCCTCCTCCTCCTACTACTACTACTACTACAACTACTACTGATGCTAATACTAATAGATGTGAACAAAGTAAAAAAAAAATCTGAGAAATATAAATACTCAGGTTAAGGTGAGTATTTTTTTTCTTATTGTATTTTTCTTTTCTTTTTCCACAAGCATCGTATTGCATCAGCATTGTCATCATAGCATTACACAGATTACGGGCATTACACCAGTCTGCTCTCTCTCTCTCTCTCTCTCTCTCTCTCTCTCTCTCTCTCTCTCTCTCTCTCTCTCTCTCTCTCTCTCTCTCTCTCTCTCTCTCTCTCGACTTGTATATGCGAGTCAAATCTACACAGCGTCACTCACGTAATACACACACACACACACACACACACACACACACACACACACACACACACACACACACACACTCCTGTGCATACTCTCCCACAGGTGACAAAGCTTCAATCCTTCTTGATGTGAAGGAGGAGGAAGCGGGAGAGGAGGAGGAGGAGAAACGTGAAGAGGCATGATAGTTAAAGAGCCACTTGTTAGTCTGTCTTTGGTTAGCATCCTCCTGACGAGAGAGAGGGAAGGAATGATATGGGAGAGGAGGATATTTGGAAGGAAGGATATGGGAGAGGAGGATATTTGGAAGGGAGGAAGGGAGAAATGAAGAAAGAAACCTTGGAAAGAAGGATGGAAGGACGGGAGGGAGGTGGGAAGGAAAATCAGTGAGGCAGGAAGGCAGGAAGGAAGGGAGGGAGGAAGGGAAGGAAAGACGGAAGGAAGAAACGAAGTAAGGAAGGAATGAGTGAAAGGAGGAGGGAAGGAAGAAAGGAAGGAAGGAGGGAAGACACACCACACTAACCTCTGAATACGGTGGGATACAACGACGCAGACACACCCATATCACCTGCCGTGCAGTCTACTACGTCTCTCTCTCTCTCTCTCTCTCTCTCTCTCTCTCTCTCTCTCTCTCTCTCTCTCTCTCTCTCTCTCTCTCTCTCTCTCTCTCTCTCTCTCTCTCTCTCTCTCTCTCTCTCTCTCTCTCTCTCTCTCTCTCTCTCTCTCTCTCTCTCTCTCTCTCTCTCTCTCTCTCTCTCTCTCTCTCTCTGTATGATACGCTGAGACATTTGGTTTCTCCTCTTGACTCCTCTTATATATTTCTTTTTCTCCTTTTCATCCTCTTCCTCCTCCTCCGCCTTCTTTTCCTCCTCCTTCTCCTCCTCTTCATAAAAGACCCAAGCAGCTGCTGAACCACTTTACTTTGGAAGTGAGACGCTCACGAGGACATTTGATTCACGTCTTTCAATACCTGAAGAAGTTCAGTAACGTCGATCGCTCCCAGTTTTCGAGTCCAGCCCAGGGGGGGGGGGGGGGTAGCCTCGAAATGAATCAGTAGGCTTGCTGTTGCCCGTCTTTCCATGTTTCCATGTTCTCTTTTCCACCATCACCGCCACCACCACCTCTGCTACATATGTAGTCCCTCATCTCAATTAGATTCTGCCAGATATACACACACTGCACACCTTAAACGTTATTCTCTATGCCCTTAACTTTAATTCCCTTTTCCTCTTCTTGCTCCTCCTCCTCCTTACTACTACTACTACTACTACTACTACTACTATTACTGCTACTATTACCACTACTACTACTACCACCAAAACCACAACTACTGTTTTAATCTATTTTCCTGTTTTTAAATCCTTAATTACACTCTGATCCATGCTGCGCGTCTTCAGGTTGTTTACCCTTCCCTCGGTGCGCCTCTCGCCCCTTCCCCTCACTGCTCCTAAAGCTGTCTTTGTCTGTTTATCTGTCTGTCTATCTGTTAGTCTGTTCTCAGGTGGCTTGTTATTACACACACACACACACACACACACACACACACACACACACCGCTCCGGCAGCTCGGTGCTGCCAGGCTTCGCGGCCTAGCAGGCAGACGTTCGAGCCCCGCGATGATGATAAGTAAGAGGAGGAAAGATGGAGAGATGAAAGCGTGGCAGAGCGGGCAAGAGAGCGTTTGTTGGCGAGGCTGCTGCTTCACCGACACACGGAACCGAGCAAAGAACATTCAGTTCACTCCTGTCGCAAAAAAGTAATGGTCGATGCGATTTTTAAAGGCTTTAATCGTTTTCGCGTTAACTACCTCTGAAGGGAAAGTTGCTCCAATGGGGACGACTCGGTTCGAGAAAGAAACTCGTCCCAATGCCTGCACTGCATCGCCTCGCCGGATACCAGTAAACCAACGGTCTAGTAACGGTTTTGGAGCCCAAATAACGTCTCATTTGATTTCAATTTTTTTCACTTTTTTTCTTTTACTATTCTTTTTTTTTCTTTTATCTCTTCCTCTTTTCTTATTTTCCTCTTTTCTTATTTTTCTTTACAACTTTTCCTCTAATCCTTTCTCTTAACTATTACCCACCTTCCATCTCATCTTGTTCTTGTTTTCCTTCTTCCATCTCTTCTTTTGCCTCGTCAGCTTCCAACACTTACCACCCTGGCGTGCTAATAATCGTCTCTTCCTTCCCTCTCCCCGCTCGTCCTCACTTGCGCGTCGCTGTTCTTTCTTCCGCCACTCTTCATTTTCCTTCCCGTTACGTTTGTATTCCCTCCCTCCAAGATTCCTGCCCACTGGATGTAAATTCCGATAACAATTACCTCAAGCCATCCTCTCTCTCTCTCTCTCTCTCTCTCTCTCTCTCTCTCTCTCTCTCTCTCTCTCTCTCTCTCTCTCTCTCTCTCTCTCTCTCTCTCTCTCTCTCTCTCTCTCTCTCTCTCTCTCTCTCTCCCTACTTTGCGTAGAGGCGTCGCAGTATTCGCCAACACACAGAAACACCGACGGGAATGTCAGGAAATATAAAAAAGCAGGTGACAACAAAACAACAATAATAACATCAAAAATATCAACAGTAACAACAAGACAAGGGCCAAAAATATACATGCAGGGAGAGAGAGAACAAATAATATCAGCAACATGGTTACGGACTCCAATACTCTTACTGACATTGCTGCTGCTGCTACTACTACTACTACTACTAATGGATTTGTAAATTATAAACAGAGTACATGTGCAATCAAACTTAAGTAACACACACACACACACACACACACACACACACACACACACACACACACACATACACACACACACACACACACACACAAGCAAGGCGCCAGATGGTTTGCATATTTTTACAACATTTTACAGGAATATTCATCATTCAGGGGACATGCAGGCGACTCCAGCAAGGGGGGGAGGGGGGGCAGTGGGGTAACGCGGAAGGTGGAGAAGTGGTGGCGGCTGACAGGGGGTGACGAGTGGGAGGCAGGGTGGTGGAAGGGAGGGAGTGGTTGGGGTTGGCGGGAGGAGGTGGTGTGAAGGTCTTGGTGGAAGGGTTGAAAGGTGGAAGAGCTACAGGGGGTGATTGGCTAAGGTGACAGGGTGGCAACAGCCACGGGAAGTGGAAAATAGGGTGGATAGATCGGTGGGTGCAGGGGATGTGGAGTATAAGGTGAAAAGGTGAAAGGATAGCAGGGTTTCAGGGGTAATGGAGAGGATGTGGATGGGTGTATATCTGGCAGGGTGGAAGAGGGATGGGAGGATGTGACAGGGTGGAATGAAGGAGTGAAGAATGGGTGGCAGGGTGGAGTACGGTGTTGGATGAGTGGCAAGGTGGTACTGGAGGATGTGGAGAGGGAGATGCTGGGTGTATCGTTACCACGGTGGAAGAGAGACTGATGGCAGGGTAACAGGGTGGAGGAGAGAGCGATGGGTGGTTGCAAGGTAGTGGAGTGGCAGGGAGGGGGGCGGTAGCTGAAGCGGTGCCACGGTTGATGAACGAGTGGCGGTACGGTGGTGGCAGGGCGGCAGCAGGGTCGGCGTGGTGGCGGCGGCGGGTGCTTGCCCATCGCGGGAATATCACTCTCCGGCAGCTGCGGGGCATCGCTGACGTGGCCTGGCGGGGGAGTTTTTTCCTGCCCTGCCCGCGCGTTATTACTCCCCCTCGCCGCGACCTTTCTTGCTCTTAAATGCTCGTGCTTTTCTATAATTACCACCACTACTATTATTACTACTACTTCTGCTACTGTTACAACTACTCTAACAGCTATTATTTCTACTGTTTGAAAGGTTGAGGCCGAGATACGGGTACAAGTAAGCGCTGTTCATGGCTTTATCGCGTGTCGAGGATCAAAATCACGCGTGGGATCCGTTAGTCATTAATCAGGTTGCTAATCTCGATATGAGCGGCACTTAAGGGGCAGAAAAAAGCGTCAGAGGCGCCCTCTTAATATTTAAAGGCCCTATCACGCACTCAAGCCCCCTCAGAGCCAGCCAAAGAACACGAAGACACTGTAAGTGCAAACAAGTGTATCAGAGTAATGGGTTTATCGAGCAATGAAGTCTCTGGGTCCGTTTGGTGTGTTAAGTCATTGTAATTCTTTCCCCGTCCGGTCATTGGCTGTATGATCTTCGGTGTGTGGGCGTGTGGCTTACTGGATGGCGCTTCCTTTTCTTTTATTTCGTGTTTTTTTCTTTCCTTTTCCTTTTACTTCGTGAGTTTTGCTCTCTTTTCTCCTCTTTTTGTTTCTTCTTCGTTATACTCTTCCTCCAATGCTTTCTCTTAACTCTTATTCTCCTTTCCTCTCATCTCTTTTTGTTCTCTTTCTTCTTAGTCTTCTCCCTCTTCAGCTTCCAACATTCATTACTTTTGCGTGCTAATCTGATTTCTCTAAGCTAATCTCTCTTTTAACAATGTCTTTTAATCAAGTAAATTAGAACCTTTATCACCTTCCTCTAACTGAATCTTCCCTTTTACTGTCCTTGTCATCTCCTCCCCCCATTATCTCAAGACATTAGTCGTCGAGAAAGGGCTCAGTCATGCTGGTGAACGCGTTATACTGGGCCTGCCAAGCTGCTCCAGTGGTGATGTGTGTGGCTTCCTGGAGGCTGGGGAGGATTTTCTTGGAGCGACGCAGCAACGGTGGTGTGGCGGGTGTAGGCGAAATCTTTAGGAATAAAAATATCTTGGGTACATGCGGCCTTGTGTGGATCGAAGCTGGAGGGAAAGGTGGAATCAACGAGACCAACACAACTCTACGATTCCTACCACGACCATCACCACGACCACAACTACAATCACCTACTTCGGCACAACAACAACAACAACCAGTACCGCTAAAACCAATCATTCCCTTCATCCTTTCCTACCTACAGCAGCAGTCCACCCAAACCCTTTCTTCAACAGCCTTTAGAAGTATAGAACAAAACAGCCTCAAGTACTTACCCTGCCGAAGAGTCGTGTCTGTGTGGCGCCGAAACACTGCATCACGGAGTGAGTGAGGGAGGGAGGGAGAACAGGTAAGAACATAAGAACATAAGAACGCAGGAGTCTACAAGAGGTGATTTTACTAACGAGCCCAGAAGATATAATGCTCTAGGTAAAGGGGTCAGCTGCCCTCAAATTTATTATCAGGTGGTAAGATGTGGTCAGCTGACCTCCAGGGCAAAAATTGGGAGGTCATACATCTTCATGGGACAGATATGTTTTAGTCTCACCATCAGTTCAAAATTTGACTAAAATTTGAAAAACTCCGCCTTTCTAGAGAATGCAAGTTTAACTGTTTGAGTCTTTTCTCAACCCCTGAATCATCTTAGTCATTCTCTTTTGATATCCATTCCATAGTCAAGATGAGGTCTAAATAGTTTGAGGAAGACTTCGGGGCTTCTGTTGCAAATAAATCCCAGTACCCTATTTGCTCGATTTCTAGCATGCATTGTGTCCTTGGACGGAGATCAGAGCTCACTAAGACCCTAAATCCCTCTCTTTTAGACCTACTTATGAGAGTGTCATTTAAGCAATAGTTATGTGAGGGGTTGTTCCTACCTACACTCAGAATACTGCACTTCCCTACATTGAACTCCATCTGCCATTTATCCGCCCAGTCATATAATCTGTTGAGTTCACCTTGGAGAATACTAGCGTCCTGATCCGACTCAAGGTGTGAGGTGTGAGGCTGCCCCGCCTGTCTCCCCTCCGCTAGCCCCCTCAAGATGGCTCTCCTCGTCCGCCACTCGCTGCCTCTGTACGTGTGAGAAATGCTGTCATGAGGAGGTTGGTAAATGGTTGACTGAGTAATTATATAGCTAGGTAATTAACGAGCTAACTTAATGAATGAATGAATAAATACATATATAAGTGGATAAATAAGTATAACAATAAGTACAAAAATGACATTGTGAAGGCAACGCAAAAACAGACCAAAGGATAATATTGTTAAAAGGAAGATAGACCGATAAAGATAGATAAGAGAGAGAGAAAAAAAATATGTGAACGAAAAAATAAGGAAAACAAAACTAAAATATTGGGGATGAAACGATCTTTACAACTCCAATAATAATAATAATAATAATAATAATAATAATAATAATAATAATAACAATAACAATAACAATAATAATAATAATAATAATAATAATAATAAAGGGGAAGGGGATGGAGGGGGAGAGATGGAGAAGGGAAGGAAGGGGAAGGAAAAGGAGGATGAGGAGCAATGTATCATTACTCTGAGGTGGCGGAGGGGGGAGGTGAGAGGCTGTTGTTGCTATTGTTGTTTTTGTTGTTTGAAGTAGTGTTAACGAAGCTTTTTTAGTCTACGTTCACTCATTTACCTGCTAACTAAATAACAAAATACAGTTCATATCTTTTTGTCATATTTGAAGTCTTGTTGGCTGTTCTTAACCTAAAGCCCCATCGGAGCAGCTCTTCTTAACCTTTATTCGACACACACAATCCTTCTGTGATTAATCTGATTCCAACACCCTTCCTAACACATGCTGTTATCAGGCTAAACTTAATCCCTTGTCGACCCTTTGTTTAATATTTACGATGATCTAAACTTCTGTCAAACTATAGCCCTTCCCCCTCAACCTCTTTCTCATTGTCAACCAACCTTTCAACCAAAATGACCTTACAGACAGGTCAACTTAAGCCTCTTGTTTGCCTAAATCTCCTGTCAATCATGTCTAACTTTCTGCTGAACTAAACCCCCAACAACATGTACTTCAGCCTAATTTTCTTTCACCTTTCTTGCCACCAACCCTTCAGCCAATATGGTGCAAAGTCTTACACCATCAGGTCACCTTATAGCTCTTGTCTGCCCAAATCTCCTCTAAATGCATTATTCTCCAATCACCTTGACCCAGGCTTCCTCCCCCCTCGTCTAATAACACCACTACCAATAATATGCCAAACTATAAATCAACTTACACTGTCAGATCAACTTTAATGAAGCTCTTATTAGCCCAAATCCCTTGGAATGTCATGTCCATACTCCTACCAGCCTAAAATCCTATCAATTTGACTGGGACCATTTCTTAACCCAGCTCTGTAGCCTTCTCAACTATTCCTAACCTCTAAACTCCCGTCACATCAAAATGAAACACATATTAACGCATTTCTTCCAGCCCCATCACAACCTTCCGGCCACCACATCAACCCACTTATGTCGACTGACAGGCTCACCAACCCTTTAACCATTCAACCACTCGTCACATCAAAATTAAACCTCTATCAAGTTGCTCCTTCCAACCCTATCACCACCACCTTACCATCCCATCAACCCACCCCATACTACTACTGTTACTACTACTACTTCCCATTTTGTTTGTACGCATGTAGAAAAGTTGTACCGGTAGAATAATAGATAAGAGTTGTAAATAAGAATGAGAAATGCAACAGTAACACAATCTTGAGGCTCACTCCTTACGCCTCACGCCCCTCACAGCCCCCCGCCGCCGCCGCTCCATCGCCACTCGTCAGGGTCAGCGCAAAGTATAATCATAACAAGTATGTTCACGCGCAGGATAGGCGTGGCAAAGTGGTGACGTCATAGTCTCGGTGAGTCCGAGGCATGGAGTCGACACTGCCCGCTAATCCCCTTCATTGAGGTGAAGCAGCCGAACTGTCATTTTTAGGGCCGCAAGATGAGGAATACCCGGGTAAGAGCTCACGTCCACTACCTTGGTTGTTAACTCCAGACCCCATCTTATTCATTATGATTGTGGTGTTTTTGAGAACTGACATTTATTGCGGTAGATCTATTTCGTAAATACTTAACCTGACAACACCAGGCAGCCTGGCCGAGCCCACTAAGGGGCAGCCTGACCTGACAACACCTGACACCTGGCCACAACCTTAAGGCCCTAAAGAGTGGCAGTTCGGTGGATTCAGTTTTTAGGGCTGATGTCGACTCCACAAATTCTACCTCCATGGTCCGAGGACAGAAAATCGAGTACTTGATAGGTGACTTGTATTTTTTTTTTATTTTGTCCACTGTATATTACCTTTTCAGTCATTTTATTATTTCTTTATTAACTCCAAGTATACCATTCTTATTTAACAAAAAAATCATAATTCCACGTTTGTGTTTATAATTGGATGTGCAGCCACCTGCAGCACATTTATGAGGCATCCTGGCCCACGTCAACGCTGTGCACCACGCAACGGACCCCGCCTTTTAAGACAACTTGACGTCATGCGCGGGCCCGACGAGATTTTCGCGGGAAGTGACCAGACTTGTTATAATTAGATTGTGGGTCAGCAAGTGGCACCCGCGAGACCAAGACCGCAGCGGCGGCCAGGAGCAGGGCGAGGCGATTGTGCCGCCACGCCGCCCCCAGCCTCGCCAGGAAGCCGTGGCCGCCGCCACGCTCCTCTGTGCCTCCAACAGTGTCCCGCCCAGCCTCCTCCTCTGCGTCTTCTTCAAGAGTCTCCCATCCACTCTCATCCGAGTCTCTGGGAGTCTCCCGTTCACTCACCTCCTTGGAGTCTCCGTCCTCAGACTCTCATCCACTCTCCTTATCTGTGTCTTCAGCAGTGTCAAGTCCACTCTCCTCGCCTGAGTCATCTCCACTCTCCTCTGTGTCTTCTTCGGGAGTTTCTCATGCACTCACATCTGAGTCTTCTTCGGGGGTGTCCCATGCACACACATCTGAGCATACTGCCATCTTCACTAACTGTCCTGCACACTCCAGGTATATTCACCAACAAATTCACCGATGAATTGGAGGCAAAAGTAACATAACATTTGAAAAAAATATATAAACTGAAATTCAACTCACCCTCAACTCAGCCTCCGCACGCCGCTGTGTCGCAGAGCCTCGTGTGGTCACTGATCAACTGATCTGCCTCCCCAAGGTTGCCAGGTCAATTTTTTTATTTATTCGTAAGATTGGATAAAGAAAAAAAAACGTGGATCATAGGTGAAGTCAAAACAATTTGCCTCCAGATTGGCCTGAAAAATCGCTTGTTGCTCTTGTCAATTCAAAGCTTTTTCCCGCTAAACTGATACATGATTCCGCCGGCCCAGACCTTGTGTAAAAAACATTGAAATGGCATCACTCTCAACCTGACTGTTTCGTTTCCTTCAATTGATTTCAAAGGCATATTACTATAAATCAATCTTCATCACAATTTCACAAAGTTTTCGTACATTATATTCCATGTGCACTGCCTCTCCAACCCCCTTTCATTTAAAACAAAAATTTGTTTTATCTTTTCCATTAAAAAATAATTCTTCACTTTGGCGCCCCCTACTACTGCCCCCGGGGAAATGTGTCCCCTCCGCCCCCACTCGTGACGCCGCTGCAGCAGGAGGAAGAATTTTCGGTATTATTTCGGTCTTTCACCAGTCTCAACATGGCTTTTCTTACCCTTCTCATCAGATAGAGCTTTTCATTCTGAGTAATTTGAACCCCATATATACCCACCGCAAATTATTAATAATGCTGACAGCGATTTAATTTTGAAGTGGGTTTACCGAATTTTCTGTAAATGCTTAAAAAAAAAGTATATAGTGAACTACAGGACTTCTTACCCAATAGATGTGGACATTATCAGTAAGAGACTGAAGAAACCATAGCCTACTCTCGCCAGACGACTATTGAACCACATACAGAGCTTCACAAATTACGGAAGATCGTAATAAACTGCGACACCAAATCAGTAGAAGAGACACGTTCGGAGGCCCTTCGTCGATTTGACGTCACAAATTTTGCCGACGGTGGCCGACGGTGGCTGCCCTTTTGCCGACGGAGGCCCGACGGTGATAGTTTACTGGGAAGAGAGCTAAGAAGCAATACGAGAAAGATGTCCGGAAGATAAAAGAGCCCTGGCGGGTTGCCGCGAGCCCCGGCGGGAGGCGGCAAGACAAGATTAATTCACTATAAATACTATAGCGCCATTGAAAAGCAAAGTGTGTGAAGAAGCAGAAGAGAGGACCAAGAAGGAGACCTATATAAGTAGCGATACAGGTAATAAAAACCGCAGAGTATTATTGCAGTGTCCTTTTGCAAGGTGACTTCGCTGATGGATCATGAAAGGGATGAGGTTCAATAGAGCCCAGCCATCCATTCCAGCAACCCGGACTAACCCAAATCAGCAGTGGGCATGGCATAAGAGTGAATAAGTAACCTGTTGCAGCACTAGCAAGACTTTTAACGAAGATGTATGTTGACGCCAGTTTTTTTCATTTTTTTCATTAAGACTTACTTCACCTTAAGCGTACTTCTTGAAGACCTCTCGTTGGGGTGGCAGCGCCCACACCCGCGTGAAGGACCTCCAGGGCTCAGGAATTCACATGGGGAGCAGACACTGGTACACCTCGGTACACGTACTTTATTACAGGAAATCTAAAACACTCGCACCACACAGCAGAAGCCCATTCACACACCAAGCACGCTGAAGCACTAAGCTCTAATCTAACTAAGGCTAACTTGGCGGCGCTGGGATGCGAGAGGAAGGCTACTTAGCTGTGGCATGGCGTCGTGGTGAAGACACGTCGCGGGTGGAGGGCAGCGAACCCAGGCAGCTTCGCTCTCCTGACACGCACTGACTCCGGTGTGGACCAGGCAATGAGCAACCGCCCTCTTGAGGCGACAAGAGATGCCGAGTGCGTACTCCTGGCTGCACTAGCGAATCCTAAACCAAAGCAGCACCGACTCATTAGCGGCACTAGCAAGACAGGTACTCAGTTCCGGAACTGGTTACCGGTATCGTTACTACCGCTAACGTACCGGTACTGTTAATACCGCTAAGGTACCGGTAAAGTAGCATTAGCACCTAAGGTACAGTTGCGGAAATGAGTTCCTGTACCCACTGTGGTAAGCCTTCCCTCCAACCGGCAACGTCGCAGTAGTACTACTCAAGTGTTGTTGTGAATGAACGGTGTTCGTCGTGTTCGGGTGTGAGTGGCGGAGAGGTTCACTGTTATTCAGGAAGTGTAAGGGAGGCTTTATTCATAATTAAGAGGTGAAAATAAATGTAGCATGTGTATGTAACACATGTTAAACCAAGATATCACTACAAAATAATAACAGCTGAGAGAAGACGAGACGTATTATTTAGAGTTGAGACTTTGCTGTTCCGCTCCTCCATCAGCATTCACGTGTGAACGTGTGCTCTCTCTCTCTCTCTCTCTCTCTCTCTCTCTCTCTCTCTCTCTCTCTCTCTGAAGACAAGAGAGAGAGAGAGAGAGAGAGAGAGAGAGAGAGAGAGAATATTTGACGGTTTGCTTGCCTGCCCACTACACCACCATTCAATAGTTCACACTGTGTTATGAGAGCAGAAACCCACATGTAAGAGGTTTCTGTGGGTTACTGTTAACTTACTATAGTGAATCACGGCAGTGCCGCGGTAAGGTGGCATACACTTATTTGATGAGTTGACGGTCCTTCAACTGTATGGGTATAATTTAGGTGGTGTGTTTCGAAACCGTGGTCACGTGACGCCCATCATGGCTGAGCGCGTATAACATACTTCATACAATAGTTTGTGGACCTTGCTCCTTTTAGTTAAGTAATATTGTTTTTTACCACCAGCGTGTAGGTAGTAAATGGACACCAAACATTTTATCAGGTTCACGTTCATTGTGGGAGGTGTTCATGGTTTTTCGCATTCTCGTATGCTATTACTGCCAGTGTGCACACGTTCACACGTGAATGCTGATGGAGGAGCGGAACATCAAAGTCTCGACTCTAGATAATACGTCTCGTCTTCTCTCTGCTGTTATTATTTTGTAGTGATATCTTGGTTTAACATGTGTTACATACACATGCTACATTTATTTTCACCTCTTAATTATGAATAAAGCCTCCCTTACACTTCCTGTATAGCAGTGAACCTCTCCGCCACTCACACCCGAACACGACGAACACCGTTCATTCACAACAACACTTGAGTAGTACTACTGCGACGTTGCCGGTTGGAGGGAAGGCTTACCACAGTGGGTACAGGAACTCATTTCCGCACTGTACCAGTACCTTACCGGTACTTTGCCGGTACGGGTAACGGATCGGTACTATCAGAAATGGAGTTTTCGGTACCGGTATTACCGATACTCAAATTAACGGTACCCGCCCACCCCTAGACATGTGGGTGGAGATACTACGAGGAAACAGGAGGGTTGGTAGGGCCAACTTGCTATCAGTGGGAGAGTGGAGAGGAAGTACAGACAAAGTTACCCCAAGCACTGAGCAGTGTGGCAAGGTCAAGGGTGGAGGGCATAATTATTATGGGGGACTCAGTCAACCAGGGACTTAGCGGCAGCATCTACACACAGCGTCGTGCCAGACAGGAACAGGATACATTCCTTACGGTAACAGGACATCCAGTGTTATCCCAACCACTGGGCAGTGGCGTTTTCTCTTTTTTTTTAGGTGCTGCCTATAGCGCCGGTAGTCTGTCTAGAGCCTCTAAAGGGACCTCTTGGGCGACACCAGCCCGTTATTGGCGCAGGCGAATTTTATTAATAGTGGCTTCCGTGATATACGACAATTGCTTGGCTCATGCTGCCTTCCGGAGCTCCATTTGAACGAAGTCACTGAACAGTTAAACAACGTGCCAATGCAGTGGCGTACCCAGAGGGGGGGCAGGGGGGGCGGACTGCCCCCCCTGGGAATATTTGGGGGAAATTTTGGGGAAATGCTGGAACAGATTTTGTATGCTCTTTTGTGTCATAACTTTTAAACATTGTTTTCTTCCTTCCCCTTCCCCTAACTCAACCTTCCCTTCCCTTCCCTTCCCTTCCTCCTTTGTTCCTTCCCCTTCCCCTAACTCAATCTTACCTTCCCTTCCCTTCCCTGCCTCCTTTCTTCCTTCCCCTTCTCCTAACTCAACCTTCCCTTCCCTTCCCTTCCTCCTTTTTTCCTTCCCTTACCCCTAAGTCAACATTCCCTTCTCTTCTCTTCTCTTCCCTTCTTCCTTTCTTCCTTTCCCTTCCCCTAACTCAACCTTCCCTTCCCTTCCCTTCCTCCTTTCTTCCTTCCCCTTCCCCTAACTCAACCTTCCCTTCCCTTCCCTTCCCTTTCTACTTTCTTCCTTCCCCTTCCCCTAAGTCACCATTCCCTTCTCTTCTCTTCTCTCCCCTTCCTCCTTTCTTCCTTCCCCTTCCCCTAAGACAACCTTCCCTTCTCTTTTCTTCCCTTCCCTTCCTCCTTTCTTCCTTCCCCTTCACCTAACTCAATTGGACCCGACGACAGTTTGTCCCCGCGGTTATTAAACAACAAATACTTCAACCACTCACTAACATATTCAAACGGTCAGTTCAACTGAACAAGGTCCCGGAAGAGTGGAAGATGGCGAACGTAACACCTATTTTCAAAAAGGAGACAAAAGTGTTCCATTAAACTACAGGGCCATAAGTTTGACATCAGTGGCAGGAAAAATACTCGAAAAGATTATTAGAGACAAAATTGTTAAGTTTCTAGAAGACAATAATATAATCTCCGACACCCAGCATGGCTTCAGAAACAAGCACTCCTGCCTAACGAATTTATTTGACTTCTTCCAAGGTATATATAAGAACTGGGATGCCCACATCCCCAGTGATGTTATATACCTGGACTTTCAGAAAGCCTTCGACAAGGTACCGCACGAACGACTCCTTAAGAAGCTGCACTCGGCGGGCATTGGAGCCAATCTGATCGCGTGGATACGAGATTGGCTCACCGGCAGAAAACAACGTGTACTACTCAGCGGACAGCCTTCCGATTGTCTTCCAGTCATTAGTGGAGTGCCTCAAGGGTCAGTGCTGGGACCCATCCTCTTTATCATATATATCAATGACCTAGAATCAGGACTGATATCCACAATATCAAAATTTGCTGATGACACCAAGGTGGGGGGAAAGGCACTCACAAAGACCGACTGCAAAATCATTCAGAAAGACCTCAATCACATTATCGAATGGTCAGAAAAATGGCAAATGTCCTCTAATGCTGGCAAATGCAAAGTCATGCACATTGGGTCCCAAAACAGTAACCACACATACATCTTGAATGGGAAACCTCTGCAGGTGATGCAGGAGGAAAAGGATCTTGGATTCACTATCAGCAGTGACCCGAAACACGCGAATCACTGTAAAAAAAACATATTACAAAGCCAACACTATGCTCGGGCTCATAGCGAGGAACTTCGAATGTAAAACACCAGACGTGATGCTATCCTTGTATAATTCATGGTAAGACCGCACCTCGAGTATGCAGTACATTTCTGGTCTCCTAATTACAGAAAGGACATTGCTTTACTGGAAAGGACTCAACGACGCGCCACGAAGATGATTCCAAGCTTAAGGGCTCAATCGTAGGAGGAACGACTCAAGCGACTCAATCTCTTTACATTGGAGAAAAGACGCCTACGAGGGGATATGATTCAAGTCCTCAAGTACCTGAAAAAGTTCAATAACGTCGATTACTTCATATTCTTTGAACTGCAAACCAACTCAAGAACTAGAAATAACGGTTTACCCATTCAGTCGAGTCGATGTAATACAGATATTGGAAGGAGTTTCTTTAAAAACCGAGTCATCCGCCACTGGAACAATATTCCCTCAGAAGTAGTATATGCGAATACAGTCAACTCCTTCAAATATAGAATCGACCATCATTTCGCTACGTCGGGAGTAAACTGAATAACGAGGTGCTTTCATCTGCTCCTCAAGCACCAAGTGGAGCTCGAGCAGATTAAATCACCCAAGCGGGCGACCTCGTAATGAGCCAATAGGCTTTCTGTTGCCTGCATTTTCATGTTTCCATGTTTCCTTTCTTCCTTCCCCTTCCCCTAAGTCAACATTCCCTTCTCTTCTCTTCTCTTCCCTTCCTCCTTTATTCCTTCTCCTTCCCCTAAGTCAACACTCCCTTCTCTTTTCTTCCCTTTCCTTCCTCATTTCTTCCTTCCCCTTACCCGAAGTCAACCTTTCCTTCTCTTCTCTTCCCTTCCCTTCCTCCTTTCTTCCTTCCGCTTCCCCTAACTCAACCTTCCCTTCCCTTCTCTTCTCTTCTCTTAGCTTCCTCCTTTCTTCCTTCCCCATCTCCTAACTCAAACTTTCCTTCCCTTCCTCCTTTCTTCCATCCCCTTTCCCGAAGTCAACCTTCCCTTCTCTTCTCTTCCCTTCCCTTCTTCCTTTCTTCCTTCCCCTTCCCCTAACTCAACCTTCCCTTTCCTTCTCTTCCCTTCTCTTAACTTCCTCCTTTCTTTCTTCCCCATCCCCTAATTCAACCTTCCCTTCCCTCCCCTTCCCTTCCCTTCCTCCTTTCTTCCTTCCCCTTCCCCTAACTCAACCTTCCCTTTCCTTCTCTTAACTTCCTTCTTTCTTCCTTCCCCTCCCTTCCTCCTTTCTTCCTTCCCTTTCCCCTAACTTGACTTTCCCTTCCTTTCTCTTCCCTTCCCTTCCTCCTTTCTTCCTTCCCTTTCCCCTAACTCAACACTCCCTTCTTCCTTTCTTCCTTCCCCTTCCCCTAAGTCAACCTTCCCTTCCTCCCTTCCCTTCCCTTCCCTTCCCTTCCTCCTTTATTGCTTCCCCTTCCCATAACTCAACCTTCCCTTCCTCCTCCCTTTCTTTCTGGTAGAATTTAACATAAAAAAGCGCTACTTCTGGTGCCAAATGTTAGGGGGAAAATTTTCAAGTGTTTGCCCCCTCTGGGAAAAATCCTGGATACGCCACTGTACCAATGTGAGAAACGTATAAACTATATGCTGCCTAAGACTATATATGTATGAGATTGTAACAGTGATGTTTATGTAACCAGTCACAGTCTTAGTCAGGAAAGCAGGACATGTCAGTATTGAGTGGCTAGTTACACTACGGTCTTTCCAGTTTCACTTTGCTCTAAATTAAGTAACATGTGTGACATGTCGGGTTACTTAAGACAAGGAATCCCTTTTTCTCCTATGTAGGTAGGTTATTCGAGTCTCGCTCTAATGCAAATAGATGATGGTGCCCGACGCTAGTATAAGCAGCTTCAAAATGCTCAGTTTTGCAGCAAATGGAGAATACCGTGAAGTTTTGGTCGATTCGTGATCAAAGTTAGCGTTGACCTTTTAAAATAGCAAAATATCATTATTATTGAAGAAATGAGTTCTAGAGATGCATGGAACCCTAATTGAGTGCTGAAAGCATCCAGTTACTTAGCAAGTTGGTGAAAAGAAACCTACTTAAATATACGTATCACCCAAGTTTATGGTCATTTTCTTGTTGATCAGCTTCCAACGCCCCGGAAACACTGTTTGCTAACTCTGTAAATCATATTTATAAGGGAGTTATAATCAGAGTTGGGCAAGTGCGGTACTTAGTGCGGTAGAGCGATATTACGGTAGTACCGCATCACAAAAAAGTACCGCACCACCGCAAAATTTCTGAAAATACCGCACTACCACGGACCGCACTAAAAAATCCTGCGGTACTTTTTCCGGTACTTTGAAAACTATCGAAAATGACATTTGCAGCGCGGTATGCTCACATATATATATATATATATATATATATATATATATATATATATATATATATATATATATATATATATATATATATATATATATATATATATATATATATATATATATATATATATATATATATATATATATATATATATATATATATATATATATATATATATATATATATATATATATATATATATATATATATATATATATATATATATATATATATATATATATTTTTTTTTTACAGTGAATCGGACTCAATAAGTCAATCGGTATTAGTCATCAGAATCAGTGATTCAATCATTCTGACTTTTCAGTTATTGTTCAAAAGTAAATACTAAATAGACAGACTAAACTACTTTTTTTTTTTTTTTTTTTTTTGCGCCATCTTGCATTGGCTCATGCTGGTGGTCTTCTGGACAGCATGTGGGTAGTTTAACCACACTACACTGCGAGTCTTCTTTAACCGGAGCGGTGCCGCCCATTTCAACCCCGGACCCGTCGGTGGTGCCGGCCGATTTTTTACATTTTTTATGAGCTTAAAAAGTCCTAGGCAATTGTAAAATAATGGAAAATATGCAAAAAGTTGTTTAGCAAAGTGAAAAAAAAATTAAACCCACCTTATATATGTTGGTGTTGCCTCTCGTTAGTGCATATTAAATGACGGTATTCTCACTCGGTTTTACATAGTTTTTATTAGTTACTGTATCACCATCAGACATGTCTGATAAGTTGATAACATATCCTCAATACCAAACGCGAATAACTCAGAGTAAATCTGTTCGTCACTCAAACTGGATAATATTTTTTCTAATATATATATATATATATATATATATATATATATATATATATATATATATATATATATATATATATATATATATATATATATATATATATATATATATATATATATATATATATATAAATATATATATATATATATATATATATATATATATCTATATATATATATTAAGTAAATTGATTCCAAAAGTGCATTTGTATCTGTTTGATTTATTATTGCTTTTATTTTGGGGAAATCTATTGTAAATTATGGCAATTCTACTATTTTAAGCATGTTTTCTTGGTTTGGTTAGCCAGGATAGGCACTGAAGTTTTTTTTTTTTTTGACTACCGCTACCGCAGTACCGCACACCGCGTACCGCACTGGGAAAGAAAAAAATGGGACCGCACTACCGCAACCGCACTACTCCGGAAAAAGTACCGCACTACTGCAACCGCACTACTGAATTTTCTGTACCGCGCCCACCTCTGGTTATAATATGAGCCGGACGGTCCCATTGCGTGTCGGCAATAGGTGGTAATTGTCCTAATCCGTCTATAAAAATTACGGGTGAAAAGTGGGACTCGCTTATTCAATGTAGGACACTACATTGTACTTAATACACTGATAACCAGCTGAATCTCGAAAAGTACCATCGATATGCCTTCGTACTGCTCAAATTTGTGTTCAGCATGCAAAACTACCTTAAACCTGTGAATTTGCGTTTGAAGCGTTGGGTTTAGCTTGGTAAAGTCCAAATGTTACTTACGGGAGGTGACACTCGAAACCGAAAAAGTCGGGTAAAAGTACCCTCAAACACGTTTTATAATGATGATATGCTTCGTTAGTGCATTACCCGTATCATATCTGAAAATCAATTTAAAACACCGAATAATAATGGTTTTATCGCCTCCTACCCTTTTTTTTTCTGTAAGTGGTAAAATATGCCAGGTGAGGTCATTGTGATTAAGTACGTCTTTTCTGGTAGCTCTAGTTTTTTTCGTAATTTTGACGACTCGGTGATCATTAAACGCACAATGCTTGCGACATCATAATTAATCGAGTTCCGTTGTTTTAGGTGGCTTAGTTTTTGCACAATTGGGAAATAAAAGTTCGGACCGTCTAGAGTTTGCACAGTCTTTTGTTATTTTGTTACTTATGCGTCGGATTAAAGTGCTAACCACACCTATAGCGCAATCGTCCTCCTAGTGGCTGCTGTAGTAGTTGAGATATAGTAGGTGGTCCCAGACTTGCCGATACGAAATTTGGACTTAGTCAACTGGCAAGGCCCGCGACGCAGTCTTCAGCGTTCAGGTCTGCCAGGGTATCTGTACGTGTGAATGAAAACTCGAAGGAAAGTATACCCAACCCTCAACACTACTCTGTACACTTGATAACCCACAGTACTTCACAAATGCCCTCAGCCTAATATGAAAAAAAAATCTTTTTTTCTATAAATGGAGTGAAGAAACTTTTTATAACATTTGGAGGATAATTTGCACCAAGACAACTTATTTTAACTTTATTGATATAGGAAAATATCTCTGACAGGTGGAGAAGGATACATTGGGCTGTGTGATCAAAGTTCTAATCATCTGTCACAAAATTTATTTGGCCCCTTATTACAAAATAACGTTTGAGTCAAGTGCATTAGGCAGTTTATAAAGATACATTTATTGGATGAATAAAAAGAGGTAAAAAAGCCATTACCCAATACGAAAAGTAATCCACAAAATTCCTAAAGCTTCAGCCCATCAAGCAAACAATTTTGAAGCACAGAGGCACCAGCGGGTCCACTGAAGGCCCAGTAAAACATAGAGGCACCAGCGGGTCCACTGAAGGCCCAGTAAAACATTGAGGCACCAGCGGGTCCACTGAAGGCCCAGTAAAACACTGAGGCACCAGTGGGTCCACTGAAGGCCCAGTAAAACATTGAGGCACCAGCGGGTCCACTGAAGGTTCAGTAAAACATTGAGGCACCAGCGGGTCCACTGAAGGCCCAGTAAAACACTGAGGCACCAGCGGGTCCACTGAAGGCCCAGTAAAACACTGAGGCACCAGTGGGTCCACTGAAGGCCCAGTAAAACACTGAGGCACCAGTGGGTCCACTGAAGGCCCAGTAAAACATTGAGGCACCAGCGGGTCCACTGAAGGCCCAGTAAAACATTGAGGCACCAGCGGGTCCACTGAAGGCCCAGTAAAACATTGAGGCACCAGCGGGTCCACTGAAGGCCCAGTAAAACATTGAGGCACCAGCGGGTCCACTGAAGGCCCAGTAAAACATTGAGGCACCAGCGGGTCCACTGAAGGCCCAGTAAAACATTGAGGCACCAGCGGGTCCACTGAAGGCCCAGTAAAACATTGAGGCACCAGTGGGTCCACTGAAGGCCCAGTAAAACATGCTGGAGAGGCCACTTAGACAAGTGAGATTGACGGTTAGATACATTATCACATTATTCCGCCGTGGAACACACACACCCTGTCTGCTGCTGCTCCTCCCTTGCCAGACACACACTGAAGTCCTGGAAAGAGAATCCACCCTCAGGAACGGTGCTCACGGCAGAGAAGTCGTACTCCTGGTCACTGGTGGTGCTGCTTACCTCGGGGCCCTCCTCCTCGCCAGAACACTTCCCGATGATATCCAGGGCCTTCTCGTACACGGCCTCGTTGTCGTGGTGGTGCAGTCCTCAGTCTTGTCCAGTCCGCCGCACTCCTCAATCATCTGGCCAAGGCGGTCCATCTCGTTGATCTCGGCAGTATGAGATGGTGAACACATTTGTAACCCTTTGCTGGGTGAATATTAACGAGCCATGTTAACCAACAATAATTTTGATGACTGTTTTACACTCCCACTGATGCATGCAAGAAGCGGTCACTGGGTTTTATTGTCTTCTTAAGACAATAATGAATGAATGACTAAGGATACATGTCCTCAGACCTGGGAATTGAACTCTAGCCTTTACATTACTTTATTAGTTCCTCAGAATTCAAAGTACCCATCCTTCAAACACATTCCAGCAGCCAAGTTATAACCCTGTTCACTGTCACTGCCTCCATCACCGTATTGTGTAGCAACACTGGCCTGCCGTCTGTGGCTATGGCCTTCCACTTGGTGCCGCCTTTTCATGCCTGCTCAACAAAGACCTGAGTATCTACACTCAGAAATACATTCATTATGATGCAGTGATGGTACAGGACTGAAGATACTGAAGACATTTTATTCTGATGATCAAAAAAAAATTTTGTTTCTCTTATAAGCATTAGTTTACTGTTTCACTTTGTGCTTGATTTTTTAAGTGAAGAAAGAATACATCACTGAATGATAGAACACCCCATTATAAAATGTAAGAAAACATCCTCATGAACTTACCTCTGTGTCTGGTCTAATGAATTCCAGAGGAGGTTGTACAATGAGTACAGCGAAGTCTCTGAGTTTGGGCCCGTCGCCAGCAGTGTTTCCCGGCGCCAACACAGCTTGCCCTCCCACGTTGGTGTGCGGCGAGCGGAGCAGCTTGAGGAACGACACGACAGCGCCCAAGGCTGTTGGGGATGCAAACACCGTGGATTACATGGAGGAACAAACTTCAAACTAAAAACACTTGTTCATACAACGTAAAAACAAAGCAGGAAGATTCTGTCAAGAAGCGACACCCTTTTCTACCTACTTCTTTTCATCTTAAGACTTCCTGTTCCCCTCCTAGTTTTGCAACGCGAGACCCTCACGGCCGGAACGATACAACTCGGGGCTGGATGCCACAGAATGCTTAATAACCTTGCTATTATTTCTGAATGGGGCAGATGGAACAGTGTAGAACGTGCAGGACGGGGCTGCGGCAGGGATGGGCTGCGGCAGGGCGTTTGTCGGCCATCAGGTGACGCGCATATGCACAAGTTCGTCGTGAAGTAATACTACACGTAAGAGTAACGGTCGCTAGTTTGTGCAAACCATTTGGTAATCGTATCTAGAACATTTCCCTTACTTCGTATTGGCACAATAGTAATTCAGTTTAATTATAAACTAAAGGAGGCAGCTAAAGGGCGAAACAAATTAATAAGTGAACACAACTGCTGCTCCTATAGACATAATACATGTCAAAAGAATGATCTGTTTCAGTTTGAGAAGCCTTGGTATTCCTTTCTTGAAAGTTTCATTTATAAAGAGGATAAATAGACATCCTGAACACTGGCCTCTGGCTACAGCACTCAGGCCACACTCACTTGTCTGCCCTCTCCAGGAGGCGTACAAGGGGGTGCACCAGGCCGGCATCCGGGGTGGCATCTAGGGGCGGGCTGAGAGCATCTGACGTGCAGCTTGTGTGGCCACCGGCTGGGTGCTGCTGTCGTTACTCGGGGTGCCGTTGATATTTTCCTCCACACACAGTGTGGGGCCCTAAAACAGTACACATATATTATAACCTGTTCTGGCTTATAATTTCACAGCCACCTAGAAGTTGTAGTATATAGAACCCAAACTATAAACGCCCTTGAAAGTTATTCAACCGTTTCCATTATTTTTATGTACTCTAATTTTGTTAATTATCCCATCTTCCTGTTTATACATGCAATGCAGCTGGTCCTGGAGAACAAAGCATTTTCACAGTGAACATCAGATAAGGGGCCAAATGCAGCACTTTGAACTGAAGTGAAATGCTCATGACTTCAGAACAGCACCGGGAAACAGTTTTCTTTAAATCATCACTGTGTTCCTCTTGCATTTGACCAACAGAATTGATGCTGAGAGGGAGCAGCAACTTCTCTTCCTTGCATAGTTTGGAAAAAGGGAACAAAGCCTCAACACACACCAGCCAAACACTGTGTGGCATAATTTGTTATGAGGAACACATGCACCAAAGACAACCAAGGCCAGTGTCAAACATTTACGATCTTGACTTCCGACGCCTCCCGACGTCAGGCCACACGCCAACAGTTTTGGATATTTCAAAACACTCGGTGCCCTCCCCCGACATCTGTCACTCGTCAGCAGTAAACCACGACCGTTGGATGCCCATCTCAGCAACGCCTCAACACCTTCCTTCCCATCGTTCTTCCCTTCCTCGTATTTTCTTGATCCATTTTTCCCTTCACTCCTTCACCTTATCTTTACCTCAAGTTGCGTGAATATCTTTTATTTGCTTCGCTTCAGTGTTCGTCACCACTCTTTCTTTCTTCTTGGCATGTTCCCTCTCTCTCTTACTCTTCCGCTTTCTTTCCTTCCCCTTGAACGATATTAAAGGAGTAGGAGAGAGAGAGAGAGAGAGAGAGAGAGAGAGAGAGAGAGAGAAAATCTCGTCTATTTTTTGTCAGTCGTCTGTTTGCCAATTCCAGTTTTTCATCATTTGGCAATATTCATTCCTTGTCGACGGGTTTAGTTTTCGGTTTTATCGCATTTCCGTAGTTTCGAGTATTTGCGTTTTGCTTCTCTTTTTTTAGTGATACGAATCAAATTACCACCAAAAACTATGTGCCCGTTTTGAGAATGTTTGTTTGTCTGTATAATTGTTTGTATATGTGTATGTTTGTTTACGTATTTGTGTGTATGAATGAACGGGTGTATTTTGTTTGTATAATTGTGTGTATGTGTGTATGTTATTATTGTATTTGTATGTGTTTGTGTTTATGAATGTAAATGTGTAGTACAAGGAAAGATAGAGCCCAAATTCAATAATCATAAATCAGGCGGGAGGCGGTGGGCAAGTTGTCTGCGTGCGGGCGTGGTGAGCCCGTGGACCTAGGTTCAAGTCCCACCGAAACACGCTGATTTTTTCAAACCATCGCCTAGTGGCGGAAGATTACCCACATGCTGGCCAGATCTTCAATCAACCTAAACTTCAGCGACATCGTTCAAGAAGAGCACCGGGGGGCGGCATGGGCCAAGCAAGAGCAATATATCACGGCAGTCTCTCTATATAAAATTTGCCTGCGTCACCAGCGGGCTGGGGTCGTCCAAGAGGCCCTTCAAGAAAATCTGCCGGCGTAAAGGCAGCACGTAAAAAAGAAGGGTAATTTTGAAGACTTACTAATGGACCAATAATTATAATGGCTCAGTGTAGGAATGATGATAATAAGTAATAAATTATAAACCTGTGTCTGTGAGTTATATGTATGTACTACACATGTACAGTCGGCGCAAATGAAAGTGGCTTCAGGCAGCGATAAACTTACGACACGGAGATGGATGATTCTGATTGATTCATCATCTCCTTGTTCATTATAAACCAAACCCCCATCTTTGCCCAACCGTCACTTGCCACGGAGTTCTCGTGCGTCTGGCAACCAGTCTGCACCAAGACTGACAGATGACCTTGATTCTTTGGGCCTTGAAGTTTGAATCTTTGAACCCAGTGTGTGTCAGCCAGTGCTTCAAGGAGGCTACTGCAGTGGAAGACGATCAATTTTCTCGTGTCTTATCCTCTTACTCGCCTCTCTTTACACATCAACAACAATGTCTGTGAACCTCAATTTGACAGTGACAAAATCGCAACGATAGTGGCCTTGTGCAAGAAGAGGAAGCCCCAAAAGGAACTCAAATAATGCGGAAGTTCCGGTGAGAAAAGCACAGAACCGGGTGGCGGCGTTTCATTACCGCGACACAAAAAAACATCTTGGCAAAGGAAAGCAAATTAATCAACGAACTTCAAATGTCATCAGACGTTAACTCTCCACTGCAAAAATAAATACAACAACAAAAGAATAAATGCAACAAAGTATGATAATCTCAGATTACATGGTACTGTTAGATAACAAAGTGTAACATTATATCCATGACGAACTGAAGTACCTCTTACCGATTGGTGCAAAAACCAGAGCTGACAGAATGTGAAAGGAGAAAAAAAAAAAGTTATTTTAGCTAAGAAATACAAGCAGTGGGACGATGTCAAGTGGTGCAGTGTGCTCTGGAGTAATGGGGCAGTGCCAGTACAGTGGAGCACTATGCCACACAGCCATAGATGTGACTCCGTGATTGGCCAGGTAACCCACCTGATTTGAATCCAATAAAAAATCTTTGGGCCAATTTAATTATAACGAAAATTACAAAAGGTATCGGTACTCACCTCGGTACGGTTACGTCATCGGTAACCCTCCTCCAGCCAGCGGTAATGAGAGCACGGCAGGAAATTGATCCTGCTACACTGCAAAGCCTCGCCAGTCCCCTTCCCACCCGTTTGATGAGTGCAGTGAGCGTAGTGGGATGCCTGCACGCTGCTAGGACGTGGAAAGTGATCAGTTTATACATTTTTTCACTATTACTTGTTTGTTTAAGTCTGCGGCAAGTCTTGCCACACTCACTTGCGCTGACTATTGTAGGTAGGTGTGCGCGTATGTATAGTATGTGTATATACGTAAAAACGTGTAGATGTAACAGTGAAAGTGAGTTATGCACCTACTTATCCTTCCTCTTCTCACCTGCCGACATCACCTGACTCACCTCCAGTCCAAATAACTGTAATCCACTTAATGCTCTCCTCTTCCTCCTCCTCTTCTTCCTAGTCCTCTTCTTCCTCCTCCTCCTCTTCCTCCTCTTCTTACTCCTTCTCGTCTTTCTCCTCTTTGGCCTCTTCGTCATTCTCTTATTCATTTTCCTACAGACTTCCCATTTCCTCCTCATCCTCTTCCTCCTCCTTCACAGCCTCCTGTAATTTCGCCTATATCTTCTTTTCCCTCTCCTTCTCCTTCCCTTCTTCCTGCTACTTTTACTCCTTTTCGTTTTCTTTCATCTCTGAAATATAATTTTTCTCTTCGTCATTCACATTCCTCTTCTTTAGACATTTTCTTATATCTATATTCAACATACTCCTCTCCCCATTTTATTCCCCAGTATTTATCTTGTTCTCGATCCTTTTCACTCCTTCTCCTCCTCCTCCTCCTCCTCCTCCTCCTCCTCCACCTCCTCCTCTCTCTATCTCCGCGCACTCTTTCCCTCCTCATGGCCTCGCATACCTGGCAGTGTAATATGTTTTTCTAACCTGTCGGAGCCACCTGGGAGGCCGTGAGCAGCCAGGTGTCAGGAGTCCACACCTATACACTCACACACCTCTACGCCCGCACCCCTGCACGCCCACACACTTGCACGCCCACACACACTCCAGGACAGGTGCAACTTGAGAGTCCTTTTGTTGGAGTTCACATACAATTTGATCCTCTTCACTATGCAGTTTAAAGGATCAAGTCGCAGTTCTCTCTCTCTCTCTCTCTCTCTCTCTCTCTCTCTCTCTCTCTCTCTCTCTCTCTCTCTCTCTCTCTCTCTCTCTCTCTCTCTCTCTCTCTCTCTCTCTCTCTCTCTCTCTCTCTCTCTCTCTCTCTCTCTCTCTCTCTCTTACTCCTTCGCACTTTTCTTCCTAATCTTTCTCTCTTCCCCTCCTTCACTTTCTTTTTCTCCTGAGTGCTTCTCAAGGAAGGGAAGAAAGGAGGGGGGAAAGAGGGATTAAAGCAGAAGAGGGAAGAGGGGAAAAAGGGAGGCAAAGGAGGATGAAGGAAGGAGGGAAGGAGAGAGAGAGAGAGATGGAGGAAGGGGCATGTATACCATGAGTGGGCTGCGTTCCTGAATATTACTTTCACACACACACACACACACACACACACACACACGCACTGCCCGGTAGCTTGCACGGCCCGGTAGCTCAGTGGATAGAGCGTCTGCCTCACAACCAGAAGGACCGGGGTTCGATTCCCCGACCGGGTGAAGATAAGTTGGGTTTATCTTCTTTCACGTGTAGCCCCTGTTCACCTAGCAGTGAGTAGGTACGCGACGTCAGGCAAGGAGTTGTGATCTCGTTGTCGCGGTGTGTTGTGTGTGAGTGGTCTCAGTCCTACCCAAAGACCGGTACTATGAGCTCTGTGCTCTTCCGTAAGGGAAAGGCTGGCTGTCTCGAGAGAGACAAGCAGCCCAAGAGGTGAATTACACACACGCACACACACACACACACACACACGCACTGCCCGGTAGCTTGTACGGCCCGGTAGCTCAGTGGATAGAGCGTCTGCCTCACAACCAGAATTACCGGGGTTCGATTCCCCGGACGGGTGAAGATAAGTTGGGTTTATCTTCTTTCACATGTAGCCCCTGTTCACCTATGCAGTGAGTAGGTACGCGACGCCAGGCAAGGAGTTGTGACCTCGTTGTCGCGGTGTGTTGTGTGTGAGTGGTCTCAGTCCTACCCAAAGACCGGTACTATGAGCTCTGTGCTCTTCCGTAGGAGAACGGCTGGCTGTCTCGAGACAAGCAGCCCAAGAGGTGAATTACACACACACACACACAGACACACACACACACAGCACAGGATTTGAGCGGTGACTGCTACACTACCCCTGCCCACGCCTTCCGCCCTCAGCTCTAGTCCACGGCGGGACGTGTGGGAAACG
The DNA here is from genome assembly GCF_024679095.1 of Eriocheir sinensis. Lineage (NCBI taxonomy): Eukaryota > Metazoa > Arthropoda > Malacostraca > Decapoda > Varunidae > Eriocheir > Eriocheir sinensis. The sequence continues at coordinate 21,250,115 of NC_066525.1, read as the reverse complement.
AGGCGAGGAGGACGTAGTGGTGCGGGAGTGTCTTTTTGTGTTGGTTGTTTGCGGTGGTGTGTTGGTGCGATTGCGTGTTGGTGCGGGTGTGTTGGTGTGGGTGTGTTGCGGGGCGTGAAGTGGAAAACTGTGCAGCTATCGTGTGTGTTGTCCCTTCTCCCTCATGCATGTGTAAAAATGTGTTGCTCATTCCTGCTCTCTTGATCACGCTACATGCAGACAGTCACACACACACACACACACACACACACACACACACACACACATACAGGCCGCTATTAGGCTAAGCCCGTGCTCCCCCGCGCGGGGAAGGAGCATTTTTGCCCTTTTGTCTTCGGACAAGGGCCCGTTTCCCCTAGTGATATTAGGGGATAAATCTTGGAGGAGGAGGTCAATAATGTAACCCTGACGGATATTGCATTTCTCTATCCGTGAACCAATTTGCGCTTAGAACACTCACTAACGGCATTTAAATTGGTGACCCTGCAGTGTTGCTATGGTTCAAGGTGGCTTATAAACCGGTGCCGTTTCAAGGGCACTCTCTCCCAGAGTGGTGGACCTAGGTCAGAGCATCTGAGCTATTCGTCTACCCTCTCCTCGGGGCAAAAAAGTCTCACCTCCAACAAGGGGTTCGTGAGATTGAGCCTCAGGCCAGGAGAAGCATTACGCATTAGGCGTAGTAGCCACCTCCAGCGTTCTCCCACGCCCTCCACGGCACCCTCTGTGCTCCCCCTCCCCCAGGCACCCTCAGTGCACCTTCAGGCACCTTCTGTGCGCTCACCCCCCCACCCCTCCTACTCCCTGCCCTCCCAGTGGTACGGCGACTGAGACACGCACACCGTGTGACACTGCGCAGACTCATTGAACACTCAAACACAGTGCGACACATTACTAAGACACGATGCCACACCACACTCAGTGTACACGCCAACACACGCCACACAGACTCAGAGAGACACGCAAACACAGTGTGACACCCCACTGGGAATACTAGCTGTCCCCTGGATTAACCACCGCCCTCTTGGATTATCCTACACCTGTAGATCCTTGTGTACAGTGCAGTGTCTATCAACAGTTCAGTGAAGCAAGTCCCCACCAACAGTTAGTGTCACAGTGTTACCTTGTAATCGTGCAGTGTTGTGTTACACTGCCTTCTTGAACTCTGGTTCACTCCCTGAGCCACTGAGGCCCCTAGCACGCGCCAGCGCCGACAGTACACGCAGTTCGTTCTACTCTCTCACGGACTGCCGAGGCTCCTGGCACATGTTAGCGCCCCTCACTCCTCACAACCTGCTGTGGTCCCCGGCACGCGCCAGCACCATTAACACGCAGTCGTTTGACGCTCTCACGGACTGCCGAGGCCCTTGGCACGCTGGCAGTTGGCGCCTTTAACACACGTAGTTCGTTCTACTCTCACGGACTGCCGATGCACCTGGCACGCTGGCAGCTAGCGCTTTCACACGCAGTTCCCTCGACGCTCTCACAGACTGCCGTGGCCCCTGGCCCGTTTTACGTCAGCGCCCTTGCCAATCTGCTCCACACCGTTCGATTTCACCATGCCTGACGACGACAACTATTCCTCTGCAACAGCGGTGTCATTCAGAGCACCACTCTTCTGCTCAGGACCCGTCTACGTGGTTCTCGATTTTGGAATGCGGCTTCAAGCCTTGCAGGATCTTTTAACCAGCCAACCACCCAACCCACGCAGCCCAACCCACGCAGACCAACTCACGCAGCCCAACTCTCGCTGCTGAACCCCTCGCTGCTCACCCCTAGCTGCTGAACTCTCTGCTCAACTCCTCGTTGCTCAACACCTAAGCTCAACTCACCGTAGCTGTCAGCACTGCGTTACTCACCTCAGCTCGACTCACCGTAGCTGTCCTCTACGCGCTACTCACCTTAGCTCGACTCACCGTAGCTGTCCTCACCGCGCAACTCAACTCGACTCACCGTAGCTGTCCTCTACGCGCTACTCACCTCAGCTCGACTCACCGTTGCTGTCCTCACTGCGCTACTCACCTCAGCTCGACTCACCGTAGCTGTCCTCACCGCGCAACACAACTCAACTCAGCGCAACGCAATGCATTTCAGCGCAACTCACCGCGCACCTCAACTCAACTTAACTCAGCGCAACTCACCGCGCAACTCAACACAGCGCAACTCACCGCGCAACGCAACTTATCGCTCTTTGGGGGGGTGGGGGGGGGTATCTGTAGCAGTCACCGCTCAAATCGCGTGCTCTCTTACCCGGTGACTTCTCAGAGAATGTGGTGCTACAGCACAGACTCTGTTACTCTGTTTTTGTCATTAGTGTTTTGATGTCCTTGTCGCCCTGTCTGTTGTGTCGCGTCTTCATTGTTAACTCGTTTATCATCTACTGTCTGTCCTCGTCCTGCTATACACTCCTTCTACATATTGCTCACCACACACACTAACACGTAAATGTTATTCACGCTAAACGACATTCACATACACGCATATACACACAAAACACGTCCCTTGTATGTCTTGTCCGTGTCAATGACCTCTGTGAATTTTTGTCAATAAAGTAACCCTGACGGATATCCGTGAACAAATTAGCGCTTAGAACACTCACTACCGCCAACAGAAGTGCAGGAGGCGTGGGTGAGAGAAGGGGAAGAGGAGGAGGAGGATTGATCAAAGATGTGGGCGTCGGAACTCTGAGTTGGCGATAATGGTGCCTTCGGGAGGAGGAGAAGGAAGAGGAGGAGGTAGTGTAGGATTTTAAGAACAAAGAGAAGGATGGCGTATAGGAGACGAAGGAGGAGGAAGAGGATAAGGGAGTGTAGGATGCAGGGAAAGAAGACGGAGTGTAGGAACCCAAGGGTATGCTCAAATCACCTCCCAACTCCTGTTTTCTTAAGAGCGTGACGTGAAGGATTCTGTTTCCATCCCTCGCAGCGACTGTTAACGATCCTGCTGGTGCTTCACTAGTCTGAGAGGCGTCCTGAAGGCCACTCGTACCCCTGATGGCGCTGGGGAGCACTAGACACGCCCCCAGGAGAACCCAGAGGCACCACGTTCTCGGCACGTCGCGCCCCAGCAGATGGTGAAGCCCCAGCAGGAGCAGCGGGAGGCCTGGTGTTCCTTGGGTGGACGTCTGGGCCCGGCTTGGCTGGGGGTCGTTTTGGAGCTCGGCTGGAGCCTCTTCTGGGGGAAAGGAACGGGGATCAAGGGCACGCAACGGTGGGGAAAGGAAGGATTATTGTTTCAAAGACCAAGAAAGAGGAGACTACATAGGGACATAAGATCATAAGAACATAAGGGGTCTGAAAGAAAGAGAACGAATGTGATCATAAGAAAGAGAACGATTAGTGAAAAGAGAACGAAGAATGAATAGTGAACCAAATACGTAGTTAAGAGACAAGCGAAAAAGGAGAAGAAAATTATCCTTATGTTATATTGATGTTTGGGAAGGAAGGATTTTATGGTATCCTGTTACCATGGCAAGATCTTATGCCACTATACAGTCACGCAAGGAAGATGAATAAAGTAGAAAGTTAGTAGTATTAGGTCACATGGAGAACTAAAGAGAGCTAGCGATGGAGATAGGAAAATGGAACGAAACACAAAGAAGGGAACATTATAAACGTAAGAGGAAGATGGAAATATAACATCAAATCAGACAGAGCAAAAATAAAGATAGGGGATTCAGAACACTGTACGGAAGAGTAGAAGCAGCACACACGAAAACAAGAACTCGAAGGAAGATGGGAGATAAAACACTAAAGACAGAGGACAATGCATGTAACGCAAAAGATATGTACGAAAGTAACAAAAAACAGATAAAAGGCAAAAAAGAAGGAAAAGGGAGTCATAAAATAGGAAGAGCAGAAGTAACATACAAAGATGATAACCCGAAGTAAGACGAGAGAGATAAAATCCTCATGGCGGAGAACAAAAGAGGATCAGGAGGGGTGGAAAACGCGAAAGTTAGTCAAACAAAGAGGATCCGAGGAACGAAGCGCCGAAGAGGAATAACCTAAAATGGATTTGGGAACGAGCCGTCTAAAAGGAATTGAATAAAAGGCGATTGAGGATACAACACGACCAGATGGGAAGGAATAAAAGGGATTAGAGGAATGGTATAACGAGGAGGAGGAGCACAAAGAAACACAAAGAAAGAACAAACAACAGCAGACCTGATGGTCCTGACTAGGCTGTTTGTGACAAGCTACACTAACTATATAATCAAAGGTGGAGGAGGAGGAGGAGGAGGAGTGCATTCAAAGGGGATTAAGGGAGGAACCCAGAGAGGAGAGGGACAAAATGGAAGAGTAATAACGAGGGAGAAAAAGGACAAGGGGGATAAAGAATCATGCGAATAGAATCAAAAGGAGGATTTTCATTGCGAGAGAAAAGAGAACAAGATTGGAATTTTCGTTGGAAAAAAACAAAAGAGAATCATCAGCAAAATGTAAGAAAGCAAAATAACGTAAAAAGTATCAGAACTTATATGATGAAGTAAGGAAAAGATAAAGAGGAAAAGAAAAAAAAATCAGCAAGAAATGTTGAGGGAAAAACAGCAACACGAAAACAGCTGATATCAGCGAAAGAGGGAATAAAAATACGAAATAACGAGATGAAAGGAGCCGCAAAAACAAAACAAAAAGAAGGGAATATGAGATCAAACCTAGAAAACAGAAGGAAAAGAAATGATAAAGGAAAACATAAGATAAAATAATTGGAAAAGACAACAGAAAAACACGAAAACAAGATATACAAAATATATACAAAAAAAAAAACGAATATAATCATTACTAACACACACACACACACACACACACACACACACACACACACACACACACACACACACACACACACACACACAGAGAAAGAAAGAGAGAGAGAGAGAGAGAGAATGCACCCTACTCCCTTTTACTTCATCTCACTCCCTCAAAGTCCTTCTTCTTACTCCTTTTTTTTCCTTTCACTTTTCCTTGTTTTTTTCTCTGTCGTCCTACACTATTTCCTTGCTCTATCTCTTCTCTGTCTCTCTCTCTCTCTCTCTCTCTCTCTCTCTCTCTCTCTCTCTCTCTCTCTCTCTCTCTCTCTCTCTCTCTCTCTCTCTCTCTCTCTCTCTCTCTCTCTCTCTCTCTCTCTCTCTCTCCCCCATCCCCCTCACACATGCACCATGCATCGTGGCAGCCAATAAGAGTTTGTTTGATGACTTAGAAACAGCTGTCCGTCGTATGGTGTCATTAAGGCCTGGTTGGTATCATTGAATTATTATTATTATTATTATTATTATTTTTATTTTTTATTTTTTTTATTATTATTACTGTTGCTTCGTTTATTTCGACATGATAACGCTGAACTAATATATAGCTATACTCCTGCTTTATTTGATTAGGGTATGAATATAAGCAAATGGCTTCTTTTTAGGCATGTTAGTTTGCTTGTTGATTATACAGTCGATTGTTGCTCGTGTTATTAGTATTGGTGTTAGAATTAAGTTTAGTATTGTCTAGTGGCAAGTGCAATTGGATGGATATTTGTTTTAGCTTTATTAGGTTTAGTAGCTGCTCATCTGACTGTTAAAATGTTGATGAGTTCGTTGTAAGTAAATGTTCGTGGTTTTAAGTCCTTTTATTACTACTATTACTGCCGCTCCGTTCATAGTGAGAGTTGATGGAATTTTGTGTCGTATCAGGTAGTTTTATTGAATTGGAATCCTAGGGAAGGCACTGACGGCTTGACATTGAATTCCACTTATGTACTTCCTAATGCTTCAACGTGTCTTTTAGGGGCAGTAGTTATTAGCGATGTCACGGTAATTCTGGCGAGGTTATCGTTAGCGAGCACCGCGCCGAGGAACAGAACCCGTAACAATGAACGTTTCGTATGTGGCCATATTTTTCGGGCCTTACATTTCCCTGAGATTATAACTGAAGGAATATTAAGCCGCTCTGCTGCCGCCCGTCGATGGAAAATGCCGCGGAACGAGGCGATCCGTTTCCACAAGTTGGGAGGTAGCTCGGCCCTCCTTTTCTGGCTCGAGTACCGGAGTCGCGCCGGGAACGACTCATTGGTAATAATGCAGAAAAAATTAACAGCAGCAGCAGGAGAAGCCACCGAATAACACAGGAAATACCGAATAAAGAGCCTCATCTATTCACACGGATCCATCAAGAGTGGCTAAAACAATCCCGTAAGGACGAACTACACAAAAAGTACTACAGGTAATTTGATGGCAGCATCACAAGAGGCCGGGAAATCACATAGGACCCTTACCCGATCTCATAAGCATAACGAAAGAGATAAATTAGAAGAAAACCCACACTGAGAGTACTATAGCGAATTTAAAGGCAATAGCACGAGAATCCTAAAACGTTACACAGAAATCAATAAATATCGAACCATGATCATGTATCGAGCTTCATCCATTCACACAACCAAAGCGGAAGGAGCAACAAATTACTCGTCAGGACCAACAACACTAAACGAAGGCTACTATTGCGACTTTGATGACAGTCGCAAGGAGATCCCAGAGCCCACAGGTAATGCCGAATACAGAATCTCTTCCATTCATGCGAACCCTTCGAAAAGGTTCCCCCCCAAAAAATAATCACAATGACCCGCTAAAAGTCAATCAGAGGATCCAACAAAAGCCACGCGGATAACCCTTTCAAAACCCCAAATACCTCACGGAGTCACTCAGGCCCGTATTCTCAGACGCTTTCGGCTCTTACAACAACAACAACAACAACAACAACAACAACAACAACAACAACAACAAAAAGAAAACCAAAGGTCACAGAGGAGGTGAGTCGGGTTCTCATGAGTGTTTATCAAGTTCATGGTGCAGAAGCCTTGTCAAACCATCACAAGGCTCATACAACTACCTGTGGATACACCCACAGCAACCTCAAGGAAAGCCTTGTCCATTGTAGGTGTGTAAGCCGCGAAAGGTTTGAGATTAGTCGGGTTCTCATAAGTGTTCTTCGCATTCATGGTGCAAAAGCCTCGTCAAGCTATCAGTAGGCACATGCATACCCGTGGAAGTACTAACACAACCCCTACGAAAGCTTTATCCTGTGTGAGTAAGCCCCGAAGTGTTTGAGAATATGGGTCGAAAAACTCTCCTCCATGCCTAATTTTCCGTCTGGCTTTCATCCGCGTCCTCTGTTGCCTGGAGGCTGATGCGTGGCAGGAGGACTCGGCTGTCACCTTTATGTTATAACGTTGAGGTGAATGTCCCTTGAAACCAATAAAAAATGTTGCACAAGAATAGCCTTACGAAACGATATATTTTTTTTTTTACAACAAAGGAGACAGCTCAAGGGCACACACAAAAAAATGAAACAATAATAAAAAAACAGTCCGCTACTCGCTGCTCCTAAAAAAAAGAATCAAAAGATGTGACCGAAAGAGAGGCCAATTTCGGGAGGAGAGGTGTCCTGATACCCTCCTCTAGAAAGAGTTCAAATCATAGGCAGGAGGAATTACAGATTAAGGAAGGCTGTTCCAGAGTTTACTAGCGTGAGGGATGAAAGAGTGAAGATGCTGGTTAAGTCTTGCATAAGGGGTTTGGACAGTATAGGGATGCGCATGAGTAGAAAGACGTGTGCAGCGTGGCCGCGGGAGGGGGGGAAGCATGCAGTTAGCAAGTTCAGAAGAGCAGTCAGCGTGAAAATAGCAATAGAAGAGAGACAGCGAGGCAACATCGCGACGGAATTTAAGAGGTAGAAGACTATCAGTAGGAGGAGGAGAGCTGATGAGACGAAGAGCCTTAGACTCCACTCTGTCCAGAAGAGCTGTTTGAGTGGAGCCCCCCCACACGTGAGATGCATACTCCATACGAGGGCGGACAAGGCCCCTGTGCATGGATAGCAACTGTGCGGGGGAGAAGAACTGGCGGAGACGATACAGAACACCCAACCTCGAGGAAGCTGATCTAGCTAGAGAGGAGATACGAAGTTTCCAGTTGAGATTTTGAGTTAAGGATAGACCGAGGATATCTGGTGTTGAAGAAGGTGACAGCTGAGTGTTGTCGAAGAAAAGGGGATAGGTGTTTGGAAGATTGTGTCGAGTTGATAAGTGGAGAAATTGCGTTTTTGAGGCACTGAATGACACAAGGTTCCTTCTACCCCAAACGGAAATGATAGCAAGGTCTGAGGTTAAGCGTTCTGCTGCCTCCAGTATGGAGTCGTGTACTTCCTGTTGGGATGGCCTTCTATTGAAAGAAGTTGAATAATGCAAAGTGGAGTCGTCGGCGTATGAGTGAACAGGACAGTTTGTATGGAAAGAAGATCATTGATGAATAACAGGAAGGGAGTGGGTGATGGGACAGAGCCCTGTGCAACACCACTGTTGATAGGTTTAGGGAAAGAACAGTGACCATCTACCACCGCAGAGATAGAACGGCCGGAAAGGAAACTGGAGATAAAGGAACAGAGAGAGGGATAGAATCCGAAAGAGGGCAGTTTAGAAACCAAAGACTTGTGGCAGACTCTATCGAAGGCTTTCGATATGTCTAGCGCAACTGAGAAAGTTTCACCGAAACGGCTAAGAGAGGATGACCAGGAGTCAGTTAAGAGAGCAAGAAGATCGCCAGTAGAGCGCCCCTTGCGGAACCCATACTGGCGATAAGATAGAAGGTTAGAAGTGGAAAGGTGCTTTTGAATCTTCCGGTTAAGGATTGATTCAAAACCTTTTGATAGACAGGAAAGTAAAGCTAAAGGGCGGTAGTTTGAGGGATTGGAGCGGTCACCCTTCTTAGGCACAGGCTGAACAAAGGCATACTTCCAGCAAGAAGGAAAGGTAGATGTTGATCGGCAGAGACGAAAGAGTTTGACCAGGCAGGGTGTCAGCACGGAAGCACAGTTTTTAAGGACAATAGGAGGCACTCCATCAGGTCCATAAGACTTCTGAGAGTTGAGGCCAAAGAGGGCATATAAAACATCATTATGAAGAATCTTAATAACAGGCATAAAGAAGTCAGACGGGGGATGAGTAGGAGGAATATGCCCAGAATCGTCCAGGGTGGAGTTCTTACAGAAAGTCTGAGCGAAGAGTTCAGCCTTAGAGATAGATGAGACGGCAGTGCTCCCGCCAAGGTTAAGGAGAGGTGGGATAGAGGAATAAGTGAAATTGGTGGAGATCTTTTTGGCTAGGTGCCAGAAGTCACGGGAAGAATTAGAAAGAGCAGTGTTGACATTTTCTGTTGATGAAAGAGGTTTTGGTAGGTCGGAGAATAGATTTGGCACGATTCCGGGCTGAAATGTAAAGTTCATGATTAGTAGTAGTGCGAAGGCTCTGGAACCTTTTGTGAGCTGCCTCTCTATCTTTAATAGCAAGAGAACATGCATGATTAAACCAAGGCGTTTCAGCATGAGGAGTAGAGAAAGAACGTGGAATGTATGCCTCCGTTCCAGAGACAATCACCTCTGTTATGCGCTGGGCACACACAGAGGGGTCTCCATCCTGGAAGCAGTAATCATTCCATGTGAAATTGGAAAAGTACATCCTCAGGTCGTCCCACCGAGCTGAGGCAAAATGCCAGAAGCATCGCCTCTTCGGTGGGTCCAGAGGATGAACAGGAGCGATAGGACAGGATACAGAACTAAGGTTGTGATCGGAGGAGCCCAACGGAGAGAACAGTTTGACAGAGTAAGCAGAAGGATTAGAGGTAAGGAAGAGGTCTAGAATGTTGGGCCTGTCTCCAAGACGGTCGGGAATGCGTGTAGGGTGTTGAACCAACTGCTCTAGATCGAGACACAGCTTTGCAAACCTATTAATATGTCCATTATTCGTTGTTGCTAAAATACAGTTATTAAAATAGAAAAAGATGGCCAATTCAAGTTAAAATCTAGACCTGCCTTGATTCTCGTTTCCTAAGTTTGTTAAAAGTCATTATGGCAAGTGTCCATGAGCAGCACGTCCTCTTCCTCATCACCACCATCAACATCTTCAAACCTCCCTCTTCAAAGCCCTCACATCATGCCATCATCACATCATCTTTAAGTTTAGCAGTACAGCCGAGTTCCTTCACAGGTCAGCAGTACAACAAAACAGACGGCCGCGTCGTAACCCAAGACACAACAGTTCTAAAATGGTCTTCCACTTCGTACAGTAGTTACGTTATCCCGAGTTTTTGGTCATTCTCTAACACCACCTTTCTTTGCCCCGTATTCTCAAACACTTTTGGCTCTCACAAGACATATTTTCAAAAAGGATTAGCCGGGGTCCTCTGAGTGATTTTTACTTTCACAGCACAGAAGCCTTGTCAAACTATCACAATACTATACTTAGCGGTAAGCTTGGCCCAGGGCTCGACTAACGCCTGGGGTTAGATAGTCCCCCCCCCCCCTCCGCGGATAGACGCGAGGAGTGGGCCCCAGGGGAATTCTTGCGAAGGTGACAAGTGCAGCGCCGCGCGTTGCTGCCGACCCTGTGTGTAATTCACCACCACGGCCTGATCACGTATTGAACTCGTTATCGCCACCAGGTACCCTCACGACATGAGCAAGTGCTCTTTATCGTCGACCTCTGGGTACTGCCAGGACCTCACACACCACACACCCCATCCCCCTTGCTCAAGGGGGGACAGTAACCACTCCTAGTACACGGAAAGAATCCGGCCTGAGTGGGCTCGAACCGCCGCCCTGTCAGATCGTGAAGCCTGGCAGCACAGCGCTCTGACCAGTTGCGCCACGGAGTGTGTTTGTGTGTGTGTGTGTGTGTGTGTGTGTGTGTGTGTGTGTGTGTGTGTGTGTGTGTGTCGGGTTTAGATGTTCGTCCCCCTAGGCTGGAAATAATGGTAATGTAGTCTGATAATCTCTCTCTCTCTCTTTCTCTCTCTCTCTCTCTCTGGCTATCTATATCTATCTACCTATCACACACACACACACACACACACACACACACACACACACACACACACACCTTGTCCACCCCTCCTCCTCTATAACCCCCTCCCTTCCCCCCTTACCCCTGCCACCCCCTCATCCCTTCTCCCCTCCCCCCCCACCGTCAAGCATGTGGACGGACACCGAGGCGGGCGTGGCGTGCACGGGCGCGCACGTGTAGTTCCCGGCGTCCCTCCAGGTGGCGTGGGTGAGCAGGAGCCAGCTGGTGCCCGAGTTCTTGTCCGTCACCAGCTGCACGCCGCCCCGACCCCCGGCGTTGATCTCCACCAGCTCCTCTTTGGCTGCGGGGAGGAGAGAGATGGAGGTGACGGTGTCTGGTTTGTAGAGGAGGAAATAGGAAGAGATATTGACGGTGGTTTGTACGTACATAAGAAAAGAGAAGTCGTAACTGAGAGGAGGAGAGAAAATTTGCAAATGATTGTGATTTGGCTGTAGGGAAAAAAATAGGATCTGTAATTGATGGTAATTTGTCTGTGGAGGATATAATAATTATGAGTTGTAATTGATCGTGCTTTCATCGCTGAACAAAGGGAGAATGAGAGGAACAAAGTGTGATTAATCTCCACTGTCTTCTTGTTTGTGTGACCCCGAGTCGTTAAGGAGAAAGAATAAGAGGAGGAGAACGTCGATAAAGATGAGGAATGGGAAGAACGTGTAATTGCTGGTGTTGAAAAGAGATGGCTTTGATGCTTTTAAAAGAGGAAAAAATGGAGGGTAATGATGATGGGCAATAGTAGAATAGTAGAATAGTAGAATAGTAGAAAAAAAAGTTTAATTGATTGCATAAGAAATATGAGTGTAGATATACAGGAAAGCCATGATGAAGAAAAGGTAAAAAAGAAGTGAAAGGAAATAGCACAGTTTTCTTTCTACCATTTTGGGGGGTTGGACAAGTAGGAGGACGTATTACATAAGATAAACGAATGACTCATTGATTTAACGAACACTCAAGTGGCCAAGACAGGTAATTAAGTAACTAGCCAGGTGCATAGGCAGACTGCATACCGTAGACACACAGCACAGCCTAAACGTGATCAAATTGCTTCAGCCAGTAAGCTCCGCCTCAAGCCACAACATTTTCATATCATTGATCACCCAAAGCAAGCTACGCTACCTCATCGTAGAATATGGAGAAAAAAGCGAGAAAAAGGAGTAAGAAGAAGAGGGAAGATTAGGAGTAAGAGAAAGAGGATGACTAGAAAAAAGGTGAGGAGAAAGGGAAAGAAGAAGAGGAGAAAAAATAAGATAAATAATAAGCTTGAAAATGAAGATGAGATATCGGTTGAGGAGAGGGAGAGAAAAGAAGAAAGAAGATGGGAAAAAGGAGAGAATGTAAAAGGGAGAAAGAAGATGAGTATAAAGTTACCCTCCACTTTCTCTTTCTTAACTGCTGAAGGAAGAAAGTCGAATAAATATTTGGATCAGAAGAATAAGATTGAACTCTATGTGAAGAAGGATCAGGAGAAAGAAGGAGATAAGGAAGAGTAGAATGAGTAATAGTTTCGATCATGGCTATTGACTTCCACTATCTCTGTCCTTCGTTTAAGGGATTGGAGGAATATGTTGAAAGATTTCAGGGGATTGCGAAAGTTCTGATGCATTGAGGAGGATCAGGAGGAGGAGGAATACATAGGAAGAACAGACACCAGAAGGCCTGGCGGCCTGTGACGAGGGTGTATGTCTACTACCGCTACTACTAGTAGTCTACGTGTGATAGAACAGGATAGAATAGATGAAGGAGGAGGAGGAGGAGAAGTTAATTTCTTAAAGCGTATGGCGAACAAGATTTACCCACAACCAAGGAATGCTGCTTGGGATATTAGAAAGCTAGTGGATGGAAAATAAACCAAGCCCAACGTGTTAACTAAGAACATCGGTTCGAACCCCTCTCTGAACACCTCTTCCACTACCGGCAAGTCCCCCTAAGCACTTTCCACTTCCAGTATTACCAGGCGTCACTCAAAGGATGGAAACACGAAATAATATTAAGGTGTTTAAATTCCCCTTATTAGTCCATCCTTGTTCTCCTCCTAACACAGTTTTCACACCTAGTGACTTCATCTTCCACCTAATAAGCCTCCTTCTAAAGAGTCTTATGTTTATCATTACTGCGCCTCGTTAAGAGAAAGTAACACTAATACTTAAACCAAAAAATATTACTCTTGGAAAAATAATATTAATACTACTAATAATAAAAATTAACTTGAAAAAATACTAGTGATAAAATACTAATGATAAATATTAATACGAAATACTAACATTCTGAGATACCAAAAAATACTTAAAATCACTTTTCTCTCGTCGTCTCTAAATACTCGACAACGACCACGGTAAGAGTTACTCTGCCTGAGTTCCCCCTCGCGGTGCACCTTTACCCTCTGAACACTCTCTTCACACCTCGCAGCTTAGGCCATCTTCAAAGTTTCCTTCTCAGAAATCTAGTTTCCATTATTGCTGAGGTCGTGAAGAAAAGTTGCTGAATAGACGACAAAGACCATAACACAAGCTCGAATTTCTCTCCTGACACCATGGAGGTATATATACCTCCATGCCTGAAAAAAGTTATATCTAAACACTCTTATGCCCGTTATCATTGCGCTCGTAGAACAAATGCTGAATAAACGACAGACTGTGATTCAAGTTCATATTCTCTTTCTTCTACTTTTTCCACGTTTTCAACACCCTTCTTTTACATCCAGTGACCTCAAACCACCAGGAAAGTTATCTATAAACATTCTTATACCCGTTATCATTGCGCTTGTGATGAACAAAGTTGCTAAAGATGCGACAAAGGATACGGTGTTAATAAATAGCTACAGGATGCAACAACAACAACAAAAAAAAAGACTTTTCATACCAAGCCTTTTTATCTGAACACATTTTTTTCTATAGTTTTAATGTTGCTGCAAAATCCTACAGGGCGCAATGAAAAAAAAGTATATAATAGTTACCGAGGTTCGACAGCTTTTTTTTCACTCGCTATTTCTCCCATCACTACCCCCAGAAAGCTATTGAATACAAAAACAATGAATACAACAACAGCTTGTTGGTTCAGATTCCCCTCCTAGCACTTCCTTTGACCTCTTAGCACCTCCATTCCCTCTTAGCGTCCTCTATCGTTACCACCCCAACAAAGCCACTCAATGCAAAGTAACAACGCATACCATAACAGCTCATTGGTTCAGATTCCCCTCCTATCACCTCCTTTCCTTCCTAGCACCTCCTTGCCCTTCTTTAACTGCCTCCTACCACACCAAACTGCCTTCCATCCCCTACTATATTTCTGTTAGAACTGAGGCTCTTAAGGAAATTAAGCTGAACACAAAGATTATAGCATTGGAGGTTCGGTTCGAATTCCTCTTCCTAACTCCTCTTGTTCCCTTTCTGTAAACACTTGATTTTTCTTGTTATTACGCCCCGTTGTAAAAACACGTAAATACAGTTAAAATAATAAAGACGTCTCCATAAAAAGGCTCGAATCTCCCGCCCGTGAACACTCTATAACTTTTATTATTACGCTCTGCTGTTAAAAGAAAAATGTGAATAAGGTAAAATACTAAAAACTACAAATGGATTCGAGTTTCACCCCTAATACTCTCTTTTCACACCTGAGGCTCCCAAAACAACACTAACTCCCCCAAGAACTCTTCTCTGTATTCCCTCTTCACTTTATCATTACCCACTACTAAGAATATTGTACTTCAATATACAGCAATATACTACAAAGAGGTTCGAATCTCCCTCCCAACACACCAGTCGCCCCCAAACCAGCACCACACCGGCCGTGAATACTTTATTTCCATTATCGGGGCGTCGCGGAAAGAGTGTCGGCGGTACATTGTGGGGATGGGCCTCGAGGGCACGGGTGGAGGGCCAACCCGCGCCCCGGAACGGCCTCTGCGGGCGCGTGGCTCACAGGGGCAGCGCCGAGGCATAAAGAGCGCTCCTGACTGCTGAGAACTCCTCGTTATGGGGCTTTTTCTCTTATGTAACGACTTGTGAGGGTGTAAGGAAGGAGGAAGGAAGTGTGTGGCTGGGTTGGTGGGATGTGTTGGTGTGTGTGTGTGTGGGTGGGTGGGTGGGTGTGAGTGTCTATGTATATATGTGTGTGTGTGTGTGTGTGTGTGTGTGTGTGTGTGTGAAGGGGATACGTGTATGGGTGTGTGGGGGCATGTTTTTATGTTTGTGTGTTGTTATGTAGTAGTTGTTATGGCAAGGATCCTGTGTTGTTACTGCTTCCTTGAATAATGATCAAAGTTTACTGTCTTAATTTAAATGCTTTTTAGATTTCTTTGGTTTTGTGTGTCATGGGTCATATTACTGTTATTATCATTGTTATTGTTGTTGTTGGAGGAATGAAGAAAGAGAAGATGAAGATAGGGAGAGTAAGAGAAACTACAGTGGCACATAATGATAAAGAGAAAGAAGGATAAAATAGGGGAAGGAAAACACAGGGAAGGAGAGAAAGGAGGGAGGGGAGAGAAAGGGGGGGGGGGGAGTAAGAGTGTGAGAAACTGTTAAGAATTAATTTGATCCCCTATGAAATGTGTCCAGAAAAGGTAGGGTCAAGGAGGGAGTTTGCTGGTGTTTTATGTAATTATTCTCTCTCTCTCTCTCTCTCTCTCTCTCTCTCTCTCTCTCTCTCTCTCTCTCTCTCTCTCTCTCTCTCTCTCTCTCTCTCTCTCTCTCTCTCTCTCTCTCTCTCTCTCTCTCTCTCTCTCTCTCTCTCTCTCTCTCTCTCTCTCTCTCCCCCCCCCCCTCCATCTTCTCAGCCTGTGGAGAGAAGACGTGGATGAGAGGGAGAGGAAAGAAAGGAGAATGGTATTAGGAAATGTTTTATGGAAGGAGGAAGAGAGGACGCGGAGGAAATGGAGGGAAAAGTGCAGGAGAGAAAAACGCGAGAGATAAGAGAGAGAAAAGAAAATGTTTGCCTGTGGAGACTGAGATTCCGATGAAGTGAAGAACGAAAGAATAGGAAAAAAGGAGAGGAATAAGAGGCAAGGAAAAAAAGAACGGGTAAGAATATTAGAAAAGAGAGAAGGATTATTAATGTTGTAAAAATATGTAAAAATAGACAAATTAAGAAACGAGAGAGAGAGAGAGAGAGAGAGAGAGAGAGAGAGAGAGAGAGAGAGAGAGAGAGAGAGAGAATCCGCAAAATCAAAAGCTTTGTTTGACAAAGAAAAAGAAAGAAAAAAAAAAAACAAGAGCAAAGCATTCAATCTTGCAGAGTGAACAACAACAACAACAACAACAACAACAAAGTAACAAAAAGGGAACACACTTTAAAACAAAACACACAACCCTTTTTCTCTCCCTTCCTTCCTTCCTTCCTTTCTTCCTCCACATTCGTCCAGCTCCACTCACTCCCCTCCACCACAAACCCTTTTCACCCCTCCTTTCTCTCCCCTTCCACACATTTTGTCATTTATCTGCAATTTGTACTTCTGCTTTTTCTCTTTCGTTATTTGTCTTTCTTCTGTTTTGTTTCTCTTTCATTCGTTTTGTTCTTCATCTTTCTTTCTCCCTCTCTTTCTCTTCTTTATAATCTTTCTCCTCCTCACCTTTCTTTCCTCCCCTGCATCCATTCTCCCCTTTTAGCCTTCCTAGCATCACTTTTCCCTTCCTCCCCTTCCCATCCTTTATCCCCTTATCTCTTCCTTCCTCTTTTCCCCTCTTCCCTATCCCTTTCATAATTTTCACATCTCTTTTCCCCTCCTCTCGTACCCATCATCTTTTCCTTATCTTTCTCCCTTCCATCTCCCCTCTCCCGCTGTGTACTCACGTGGGTCGCGGGGCAGCACGTGGTACCAGGTGACGGGCGCTCCCCTGATGGCGCCCTTCACCACGCACGTGATGTTGATGTCACTGCCCGCCTTCATGAAGATCTCCCTCGAGCCGGTGATGCGCGCGCTGGGGACTGGGGGGGAGAGGGGGGAAGGAGTTAGATTAGGGGTGACAGGTGTGGGGTGTAAGAGGTAGTGTGTGTAAGGGGTGTAAAGGGGTGTGGTGGAGAGGAGGGGGGAGGGGTATTGAGTAGAGGACTTGAAAAATGATAAAATCTCAGGTCCTTTGCTCTACGGTTCACACTGGCAGAATAACCAATTACGTAATGAATCTTATAACATGGTTAGTAGCTTCATTCTGCCCAAATATATACAAATCAATCATGTTATATGTACACGTCTTTAATGGTATTTGTCATTCCTGTGGCAATCATTGTCAAATGTTCTTTGCAAATTGGCGTTGAAAAATAGTTGTCACCATCTGGCCAAGGAAGTTATGAACAAAAAAAAAAAAAAAAAAAAAAAAAAAATCAGAGTAAAAGGCATCAAAACGCCGGCTGCGAGCAGGCCAGTTGTAGGTTAAGATATAGGGAAAAAAGGGAGGAGAAGGAGGAGGAGGAGTTAAGGACAAAAATTGATAGGAGGGAGAGAAAGTTTGGTGAATCTGTAGGACGCTTATGGGAAGGAAAATATAGAGAAAGACGAAAAGAAAACGGAAATAATATGGAGATGGTGAAAGACAAGTGGATGAGAAACAAAGAATTCTTGTGAACAATGAAGAAGAGAACGAGAAGAAAGATAAAATGAAAAAAAAAATGAAAATGTTGTGTCGTAGTATAAAGAGAAATCAGTAAACATGAAGGGAAAAGAGAAAGAAGGACTGTAAAGGTGACACAGAGTAAGGAAAAAATGGAAAAATGGAAGGAAGGAGTTAGAAAAAAAGTTCAGAAGACGTTGAAAAATAGACGGTAAAAGAAATGGAAATTGAAAGCACAGAAGGAGGAGGAAGAAGAAGAAGCAAGACAAGAGAAAACAGGAAAGAATTAAGGAAGAAAATAAGAGAAACATAACCAGGAGGGGAAGAAGACGAGAAGGAAAGGCAGAGAAAGACAAGCGAGGCGAAGGTGTGCGACAGAAAGTGGAGTACAAGGAAAAAAGGGGAAGATGGAAGAGAGAAGTGGAGGAAAGGTCAGTAAAGGAGGGGAAAGGAAGAATATTCGAGGAAGAAGGAGTGTTGTTGAGGGCAACGTGAATAGGGAGAGGAAGAAGAAGAAACTAGGGAGAAGAGAGACAGGGAAAAAAGGCGTTGATCGATGATGGAAAGGGTGAAGGAGAAGAAAGATTAAGAGGAGAGATCAGAGAAAGTAGATTTTAAATGTCAGAAGAAGAAAGGAGGAGGAAGAATAGAGATGTAAGGAAGAGAAAGGGATAATAAAAGAAAAGAGAAAGAAGAGGACTCTCTCTCTCTCTCTCTCTCTCTCTCTCTCTCTCTCTCTCTCTCTCTCTCTCTCTCTCTCTCTCTCGTCGCTTTTCTTTCTCAGCTCTTTTTTTTAATTCCTTGGCTTCTTGATTCATTTTATTTATTCATTTTTCGTTTTACTCTTTCCCTCGTTTATTCCCTCTTTTTTATATCCGTGGTTCTTCTTTTATCTTTCGTTCCTTGCTTTTATTATTATTTTTTTTGTTTTTATTCCTTCCAAGTCTTGTATTTCTAGTTCTTTCTCTTATTTTTCTCATTCTTCTTTCTTTTTCTTCCTGACCTAATGTTTCCTTTACCTTCCCTTCCTTCTTTTTCTTTTCATCTTTTCATTTTCATTCCTTTATTTTTTTCTTTCCCATTCCTCTTGCCTATTTTTCTTTCCCGTCTCTTCGTTGAACAACATTCCTTTCATCGCCTCTCACTACCTCCACACACGTCTCTTTACTTCCCACCTTTTCACACTACAACTTTTCTTCCATTTATCTTTCTCTTCCCTCACTGGTCTTAATCCTTTTGAAATGCCAGAATTTACTCTTTACAATACCCCAACACGACCTCTGCCTGTAACGAAACACACGAGAAATTAATCCAGTAAAGGAAAGGTTTTGCCGGCGCCGGGGATCGAACCCGTGATTAGCAAGACGGGAGAGCCACTCCTTAACCAGTTGGCCAAAGAGGTACCCCACTGGCAGAGTGAGTTGTGGGAGGCTCGCCCATCAGGTTCGTCGCCGCAATACACTTTCCTTTTCCCTTGTTTATCTCTAAGCCTTCTGTGAGGTCAAGTCCTTTCATCATGCCCTTTCATCTCCCCGCCGCCTCACCACACACACAGTCGTTAGTCTTTATTTTTTTACCATTTTTTTACTTATTTTTTCTTCGTGATATTCCCCCCGTGGTTGATTTTTCGAGAAAGTTGTTACCGGAAGACAATGGTAGCTACATCCTGTTACTTAACTTTCTCCTCCTCCTCCTCCATCACCTAATCCTCCTCCTCCTCCTCCTCCTCCTCCTCCTCCTCCTCCTCCTCCTCCTCCTCCTCCTCCTCCCTCATTTCCCGTCTGCATCACACCGTCTCATCCTCTTTACCCTCAGTCATCCATATACATTCATCCCATGCTAGCACACACACACACACACACACACACACACACACACACACACACACACACACACCAAGTAACCTCACTCCTCTTTCCTCCACTCACTCACACTAATATCACACCAAACTCCCACACACACTCCAACAAACCTCCTCACACTTCACCGCCAGCAACTCTCAACCCTAACCTACACACGCGGACAAAGGCTCACGTTGCTGCCTTCCCCTCACACCTTCCCCTAACGCCCTCTCCCTGCCTACCTGAAAGACAGAAGCCATCGTCTATCCTTCCCACTCCACGCACGCCTCTTCCACCCTGCCCCGTCCTGCTCCCTAATTCCTCACCCTCACGCCACACCAACACCATCACGACACACTCAGACACACGCACCTCCATCTTATTAATTATCATATATATCTGCATCTCACGCTGCACTGTTACTTGGTTCATTAATTTTGTTGATTAGTTTGTTTGTTAGTTTATAGGTTAGTTAGTTGGCTGGTTGGTTAGTTAAATGTTAGGTCATTGGTAGTCAGCTAATCAGTAAGGTACGTGTTTAGTTTGTTAGTTAATTAGTTAGGCTTACTTGCTTTAAAATGAAACATGTTAGAATTTGATATAAAGCTTAAGCAAATGTTAACTTACAGATTGGCAACAAAATTCACAATACGCAGACTATTACAGACGAGTACGATTACACGACCATTCACTCAAGTAACACACACACACACCGTACCCTCTCCTCCTCCTCCTCCAACACACCCTCACAACCTGTACCCACCCTTCCCCCGCCCCTAATACACCCTCACCCCCTGTACCCACCCTTCCCCCACCAACACACCCTCACAACCTGTACCCACCCTTCCCCCGCCCCTAATACACCCTCACACCCTGTACCCACCCTTCCTCCACCAACACACCCTCACACCCTGTACCCACCCTTCCCCCGCCCTAAACACACCCTCACACCCTGTACTCACCCTTCCCCCACCTATAACACACCCATAAGATCCTAAGACCATAGGGAGACTGCAAGAGGCTGAGTGGCCTACACTGCTACACAGGGCAGCTCCAGAATCCCCCCCACTACTCACAATGGGTGACCTCCTTCTTCCATTACACCCACATCTCTCTACCCATCCCTACCCATACCCTTACCCTTCTCCCCCCCTCCCCCCACAGCCCCTCTCCACTCACCCACAACGCTGAGCCTGAAGCGGCGGAATATCTTGGGCTGCGTGGACACCTGGCACTCGTAGAGGCCGGAGTCGGTGGTGGCGGGCCGGTCCACCTCCAGGCTCCAGAAGGGCGAGCCGGGCAGGTGCAGCACGCGGAACCTTGTGTCCGTCGTGTACGTGAAGTTACCTGTGGTCAGCACGTGCAGGTCCTGGCGCCTGATCCACGACACCTGGGGACGGAAAAAAAAAAAAAAAGATTCTTGTAGTGCGGGAGAATTATGTGTTTTTTTATTTGTTTTTGTAATGGTTGATGAGGTGCCGGGTTTTAATTAAGGGATAAAATTAATAGAGGAATATCAGGTACTTTTGCCTGATTCGTGACACCTGGGAAGGAAGAATACCTGGTTGTGTGTACGAGGGGAATAATTTTGTTTGAAATGGTGTGAAGGTTATAAGGGCATCATTATTACATGTGTCAACAGTGTTGGCAAGCCTGTGAATGATGTGTCTCCCTGGCGGCAGTGATCATGCAGACGTGGGGCGTACAAGTCATCATGATGGTGTACAGTGATCCCCGCGCCGCCTGACGCAGATGAATGATTTACAGCATGGAGTCTGGAGAGGAATCCTTCGTTTATAGTGAAATATTCAGGCAGTAACAAGCGAGTGGCGAGGCACTGACTTAGAGGTGAGGCGCCGTGTGTTGCCAACTTTCAGAGAGGTAACGTAGGGAATGCCATGATATTTTGGTATTATTATTTAACTAAACAATGGAATAAACTTTTTTTATTTAGTCGTAAACTGCAATAGCAATGCTTATTACTTGATGGAAAGCGACCAAAGAGCCCCAGGTGTCAATGCTATGTCGACAAAACCATCGAGCATTGTGGGTAAAACAAAGGCGCATCGGTGACGTCACGCTGAGCCCAGAGTGCTGCGCGGCGTGCCGGAGTGAGGGTGTGTTCGTGTGCTGTGCGTGTTGGGGTCCCCGGCGGGTGTGTCGCGCGTGTCGTGTGTCGTGTGGCTGGCGGCGGCGGGCTGAGGCGGCCCTACGCGAGGATCAAGGTGAGGAACGGTGTGGTGTGTTTCTTGTAGGAAGGGACGCGGCATATAAACCATAAATGAGGCAGGGGAGGCCGGTGGGGATGATGGAGTGAGCGCCCAGCCGCCTGAAGCCTTGTCCTGCCAGTTTGTTCCTTCCCGTGCGACTGTTCTTGATTATTACAGTGTTTATGAGGCTTGTCCATGTTGAGAATCGCCTGGGGAGTGAATTGAAGGTATATAAAGACTTATAATTAGTTATATTTGAAGAAGGTTGTTCCGTGCTGTGATTGGCTGCCGGCCGTGACGTCATCGGTGCCTGGCCGGTGATGTTGACGCCGCGGCCGTGATCGGAGTGCGAGTCGCGCTCTGTCCCGCCCCGGCGAGAGGGACGGGGCGGCGTGCGTGTGTGTTTGGCATGAACGGGGCCTCATTCTGACACAGTGCTGAGGAATGAGTGTGAAGGAACCGGGGAGCGTGAGTGTGAGGGAGTGATGAGGAGAGAATCGTCGTACCTCAGGCTGCTGGGAGGGAAGGAGGGAGGGGGAAGGGAGGAGAGGAGGGTCTTATGGTCAGCAAGACAAGCCGCAGCAAGGCTCGATAGTGTGTTAAATTTACGTAATGCATCTTTTATTACACTAAGGTTGTGTATGTAGCTTATACTTGGTGTTCTTCATGCTTAGCTCGTCCATAAGGCTTCCGGTAATGATGGAACGAGCGAAGTATCCTGAGTTCGTCAAGGTCCCGTATTGGTGTTTCGAGCCGAGTGTCGCTCCGTGCGGGTCCAAATGAAGCTGCCCGGCGCGTAGTCTCATCACCACACATTGAGCCTAACCGAGGCTCTGAAACTCTTATATTCTTCACCTAACGCAATCTTTGAAATACAGCTTTTATTTGTGTCAGTATTTTAGTCCAACATGTATTACAGTAGTCTCTCTCTCTCTCTCTCTCTCTCTCTCTCTCTCTCTCTCTCTCTCTCTCTCTCTCTCTCTCTCTTTAGTGGTCTTTGTTTATTTTACTTTCTGAAACCTGTATTAGACTCTCTCTCTCTCTCTCTCTCTCTCTCTCTCTCTCTCTCTCTCTCTCTCTCTCTCTCTCTCTCTCTCTTTAGTGGTCTTTGTTTCTTTTACTTTCTGACACCTGAATTCCCGTCTTATTCCTGAGGGTATTCCAGGATTCCACCTAAATATGACTAACCAGTCACCAGGTATTGTAGGTACTCTAAATTACGCCATCAAACACGGGACCATAAGAGGTTGTTATACTCGCAGCTTGCCCGATTACTTAGGACACGACGATCGGGAACGAAACACTTGAGGGACAAACACACCCATGACGAACGATCAACACTAACCCAGCCTAGAGTAAAAGGGACTAGAAAAAATAAAGGGAGGACTGCTTTGAGCTTCAACAAGGTAATATGACTAGCGATCTCCCACTCCCTATAATAATTAACTAGGTTGTCTTTCCCCTCCTTATCCTCCCTCCCCCACCCTCAATCCGTCTTTAATTAACATCCCCCCCCCCCACCATCATTAGTATTTCATCTCCTAACCCCTTTATACTCCCCAGCCAATCCCTCTCCAGTACCCCTTTACTCATCGATCCCCCCAAACTCCCGCTTCACCTTCCATACTCCACACCAGTTCGTCCCATTCCTCTCTCTCTCTCTCTCTCTCTCTCTCTCTCTCTCTCTCCTCTCTCTCTCTCTCTCTCTCTCTCTCTCTCTCTCTCTCCTCTCTCTCTCTCTCTCTCTCTCTCTCTCTCTCTCTCTCTATCTCTCTCTCTCTCTCTCTCTCTCTCTCTCTCTCTCTCTCTCTCTCTCTCTCTCTCTCTCTCTCTCTCTCTCTCTCTCTCTCTCTCTCTCTCTCTCTCTCTCTCTCTCTCTCTCTCTCTCTCTCTCTCTCTCTCTCTCTCTCTCTCTCTCTCCGGTGCTGCTCCTGCTTCCATCTTCCTTCCTCCATGATGAATGGCCGAGGAAGGGATGGCTCCTAATTAATACGGGGATGATAATAATCTGCTGAGGATGAGTATTTTGTTTTGTGTTTTACGGAGGCGAGTTTCTTAATTCACCAACAAGAGATACGTAAGGCTTAACTCGCTTGTTAATAGAGCAGTTTGTTGTTTCTTTTTAATGGCATAGTTTTCGTATGAATTACTCACTATTTTGGGGATTGTCTTGCCACAGTAGTTGATATTTATGGTCTTGCTCGTTTTACTATTTTTTCCCAGTTTTCATAGTCATTAAAGCGGACAGAATGCGTTAGTGTGTGTGTGTGTGTGTGTGTGTGTGTGTGTGTGTGTGTGTGTGTGTGTGCCGTCAGACAGATCTGCTTGAATCAGAAAGAGTATTTTCATATATCATAGAACACACGTGGAATAGGTTATTAATGTCAATTTTAGTAATAGTAATGGTAATAGTAATTATGATAATTATTATTATTATTATTAAAGTGCTATTATATGGTGGTACAGCTGCTGTTTTTAGTGGATGGAAAGTCAATGGAATGATAGTGGTTGTGGTACTGGTGGTTTAGGTGGTGGTTTAGGTGGTAGTGACACTGATGGCTGGGAGGAGGGGGAGGATGGTGGTACTGGTGATGATGGAGGAGGTGATGGTACTGGTGTTGATGGTGTGTGTGTGTGTGGGGTGGGGGTGGGTAGTTATGTGTATTGCTGGCGGTGGTGATGTTATCCTAAAAACATGCATGGAGCGAAATAAAGAAAACGTGATAAGTGTACCGCCTGAAAAACATGCATGAATTGAGACAGACAAAAGTGAAGGAAAATAGCCCCACTGGCGTCACATAATGGAATAACGAAAAAAAAAAAAGAAATGCTGGGAGATAAAAGAACGAATGACCAGACCTGACAGATATCATGAGCCGGAAAAAGGGGGAATAAACGTGAGATTCGAGTAACAAAAGCATATAATAAAAGTGAATTACAAAAAGGATGTAATAAAGTTAAGAATTTATAAAAACGACGTTGAGTGTAAAATGTAACGTAAGGAGGACTGGCGAGAGGACAGGAGTCGTGGCGGGGAGGGAGGGAAGGAATGGCGGGAGTGTGATGCCGTGATGAATGATTAAGTATTGGATTGATTTCACAGTAATTTGTATGTCTGATAATTATTGATATTCATGTTAGTGTTTGTATATCATCAGTACTTTCTTACCACTACTTTCTAACCTTTCTTACCACTGCCTGCTACAATTACTGCTGCGGTTACGACTTCAACAACTGTCACTAGTATTGCAACTACTACTACTACTACTACTACTACTACTACCAGCATCACAACCACCACCACCACAACCAATACCACAACACAAACACTACTACAAGCATCACCACACCTATCATCACCACCACCATTGCTCACCCAGACTGAAGCACACACGATTTGATCCTTGGACTAACTTGGAGAAAAACGCCCACCGTGTATTACCTCTGTAAAGGGTTGTGGGCACAGAATAGTATATAACTTTTGACCATCGTATTTTTTTCCCCGTCACACACCCTCCTTCCTCCTCCTTAGTATTTGTCATTATTTCCCATTCCATCTACCTCCCCCTCCTTATCTTGCCTTCCGATTCACCTTTTTTTCTTTGACTCTTCACTCTCACCACGCCTCCCCCCCCCCCCCTGCCCACCTGTCCGCCGTTTTAATGCCCGGATCCTCGCTCACTTTGACGGGTTGGAGCCCGAGTTTAGCGCTTCGAGTTAGACACTTTGGCTCGGCGCGCCAAGTTACGGGCGGGGGAGTGTGTGTGTGTGTGTGTGTGTGTGTGTGTGTGTGTGTGTGTCACCTGATGCTGCTGCTACTATTTCTGCTACTTCTCGTCCTCCTTTTTTCTCCTCCTGGTCCTGTTTCCTTCGGGTTCCATATTTTTATCCTGTTTCTCTTCTCTCCCTCGTCCTTGTCCATTTTCTTCCCTCTGAGCCTGCAGGTCATGTTTCTGGTCATGCTTCTCTTCGCTCCCCTGCTTCTCTTGTTTGCTCCATTTTTTTTCTTTTCCTGTTTCTCCATCATCTCCTCCTCGCCTTCGTCTTCTTCATTCTTGGTCGTACTTCTGGTTCTCATTTTTCTCTTTTTCTTCTTTTGCCTCGTCTTCCGTTTTTTTCTTTCAGTGTTGATCCATCTCCATCTCTCCTCTCTCTCCTCCTCCTCCTCCTCCTCCTCCTCCTCTCCTCCTCTTTTCCTCCTTCTTGTCCTGTTTTGCTGCTACTTCCTCCTCCTCCTCTTTTATCTCCTCTCTTTTACTCTCTCTCTCTCCTCTTTTTCTCTCTCTCTCTCTCTCTCTCTCTCTCTCTCTCTCTCTCTCTCTCTCTCTCTCTCTCTCTCTCTCTCTCTCTCTCTCTCTCTCTCTCTCTCTCTCTCTCTCTCTCTCTCTCTCTCTCTCTCTCTCTCTCTCTCTCTCTCTCTCTCTCTCTCAAAACAGATTGGACTGGATCAGGAAGCACCTTACGAGAGCATTATAATCCTTGGAATGAACGGAACGGGGAGGAGAGAGAGAGAGGGGAGGGAGGACGGAAGGGAAAGGAAGGAAGGGAAGGAAAGGGAAAAGGAAAGAAAATGGGTGGGAAGAGAATTGAGGTAGGAAAATAAAGAACGGGAAAGGAATGTGAAGGAAACGAAGGGAAGGAAAGAGGAAAGGTGAGGGAAGATAATGGATGATGGGAATAAGAAGAATGAGGGAATAAAAGAACAACGATAGGAAGTGAGAAACGAAGGAAACGAGGAAAGGATAAAAATAAATCGAGGGAGAAAGCCAGTAAACGAGAGGCAAGGAAAAGAATAACAATACAGGGAGGAAGAAACTGAGAGAAACGAACGATGAAAAACAGGAAAATAGTAGAGAAGTAAGAGGGAAAAAGATGACAAGAAAAGGGGGGAGAAAGTAAGGAAGTCAAGAAAAGCGAGGAAGAGGATAACGGGAGGGAGGACGTAAGAGAGAGAGGGATTAAGAAACGAAAGAAGATAGGCAATAAGGAAGAAAGGAGATGAAAAGAAGGGCAGGGAGAAAGGGATTAAGTAAGGGGGAGAGAAGGAAGAGGATGTATAGATGACAGGGATGAAGAAAAGAGAGGATCAAATGATAAAAGAAAGTAGGGAAGGAAAAAGAAAAAAATAATAATAAAGGGGAGGAAGAAAGGAAGAAAAGATAAGGGGAGAGAATAAGAAGAGAAAGAGTAAAAGGGGTGAGGGAAGAGAGAAAGAATGAAGAAAATAAGAAAAGTACGAAGTAGGGAAGAGAGGAAAAGAAAAGAATAACAAGAAAGGGGAGGAAGAAAGTAAGTAAAGAGGATAAAGGAAGAGGACAACAAGAGAGAGAGGGAGGGCGGGATGGCGGGAGGGATGTTGGAATACAGTTGTTCGTTCCTCGTGCTCCCCTCCGGCGTCCCTCCGGCGTTGACGTGCCGTGCCGTGCTGACGGCCCGCCGCTGTGCCGCCACTCCTGTATAGCGTTCCTGTCCGGTGGTGGTGGCGGTGTTAAGGGAGCCTCTGATCGCTTTTTTTTGTTGGTTATTTGGTTTGTTTGGGGTCTGCTTTTTGTTTGTGGTTTGAGTTTCTTTGTTTGTTTTTTCCTGTGTTTTGATATATTTTTTCCCTAGTGATGTTTGGTCTTAGGTTAATTTTTGCAATCTTTAGAAATGTTGATGCTTAGTCTGATAGCGTTTGTGTTTTTTTCATTTCTTTGCTTTATCGTTTTTTTACAGTATTTCAGTTTTATGTCAAGTGCTCGGTACATGTTTTATCTTTTTTTTCATGGTTCTTTGGTTTTGCAGTTTTATTATTATTTTTTTTAATTGAGGCTGATACTGAACTGTTTTATTTTTTTTATTTGAGCCTTCTAGATTTTTGTTTCAGATTTCAAAGTCTTCTTTTTATCATTTAATTTTCACGGTTTATCTCATTTTCACCAAATTCCGAAATGATTGTCAGCTTTTTAATTCCCTCTATTTTTTTTTTTAAGTTTCATTCCAGTACTGAAAATACTTTCCTTGCCCTTTCTTTTTTCTTTTTCTTTCGTTTTCTTTATCTCTTAATCTCTTTATGTCCATCTATTCACATCCCTCTTTCACTCTAGCTCTTTTCTTGAGTTCTCTTTTCAGCGGTTGTTTGGTTATATTTTTTTATTTATATCATCCCTGACGCCTGAATGCCTACCATGTTCCCGTAGCTCAAATATTCCTGCGGGTATTCCAGGACTCCACTTTTGCTGCAGGATATTTCGAATGACCGTTTTCATTACCTCGTTCTCCTTCTTTCCTTCTCTCTCCGGTCTCCTTCTTTTCCCCGTTTTCTCTTTCTCTTCGTCATCGTGTTTTCATTCTTTTCGTTTCTTTTTTTACAGATTTCCGATTTTCTTTCACCGTTAGTTTTTCCTCGTTTTCCCTCTATCCTTCTCCTCTCTCTGGTCTATTCTCCTCTCTTCACCTCTTTCTTTCTCTTCGTCGTCGTTCTTTCTTTCTCTTCATTTCGCTTTTGTTTTCTTCGACTGTAATTTTTTTTACTTGTTTTCCTTCTTTCCTTCTCTCTGGTATATTTTTCTCCACTGTTTCCTCTTGCTCTTCGTCGTTTTTTTTTTTTTTTCCTCCTCTTTATTTTTTGGTTTTCTTTTATTTTTGTTTTGTTTCTGTTATTTTCCAATTATCTGCTTAATTTTACCTTTCTAGTGTTCGCTTTGTCTTCTCATTCGTTATTCTTAGATTTCTTTTGCACCATCTTCTATTTCTCTTTTTTTTTAGTTTGTTCGTTATCCGCTTTTTTCTCACTTTGTTTTCACTTATTTTTCATTGTCTCCTGTAATGTTTTTTTTTTTATTCTTTTCAACCCTTCGTCTATCTGTTTATCGTTATTTCCACTCCTTTTCCTCCTCATCATCATTTTTCTCCATTCTTTCTTTACCAATTATTTTTGTTCTTTTTTCCTTTTCTCCTCAGCGATCTCCTCTCCATTTTCTCTTCTCTCGCCCTTCTCCTTTCTGTCTTTGCTTGTTTCTCTCATTCTCTTCCAATATTTAACTAAACTCTCCTACCTATCCCTTAGCCTTCTTATCTTTCCCCCTTCCTTCCTTCCATCCTTCCTTAGATTTATATTGTCTTTTCTCTTTCTACCTTTATTTATCACTCTCCTCATTGATATCCATCCTATATTGTTACCATTATTACTCTGTCTATCTATATATTTATCAGTATCTGTGTAGTGATCTGGCTATCTATCTATTCATGCATACATTTATCTATCTGTCGAATTACTTTCTTACTTTTTTTTCCTCATCACAATATTCCTTCATTAATTATTTCCTCCTTTTTCTTTTTTTCCATCCCTCCCTCCCTGCTTTCCTCCATCCCTATCAATTATTGCTATTTTTCTCTCCATTTTCTTGGCCTGGCGCCGACAATATCTCCCCCTCCTCCTGCTTTCCTCCTCTTCCTTCTCCTTTCATCCCTTTCTTCCTCTCCTCCTGTTTAGATACTTCCCCTTTCTCTTCCTTTCAGCTTTTATTTCCCTCTGTATATTATTCCCCCCTCCCTCCTTCTCTCCTTTCTTGTCCCTCCTTTTCTCCCTCACTTTAAATACTACCCCCTCCCTCCCCGTCCCTTCCCTTCTGTCTCTCCATCTCTTCCTCCGGGTCCCTCCTTCCCTCTCATCCCTACTTTTTTCTCTCCCTTTTCTTCTCCCCGTTGAATACACTTCCTTTCTCTTCCATCCTCTGTCCTCCATTTTTCTCCACTTCCATTTCAACAAGACCTCTCCGTCCTCTTTTCTTCCTTTTCCCTCGTTTTTCCCTCTGCATCCTTTCCCTCTCTTCCCCTTTCTGTTCTTCCTTCTCCCTCCTCCTCTCTCATCTTCTCTTTCACACCCAAGATAAACACTCCCTCTCGTCCTGTCTCCCTCCCTCCCTCCCCCCTTAGATAATCCTCCCATTTGTTCATCACGCAGGTAATCTCCAGCTTCTTAAGACTGATGTTGCTACTACTTACGCCAGGTTAGTCTCCCTTCCCCCCCTCCCCCTCACTACCTGCCTGGCCTCCTCCCCATCCTTGCCTGCCTCCCCTCCTCTTCCCTTCCCTTTCCTTCCCATCCTCTATACCCATTTTCACTTCACCCCTTCTCCCTTCCCCTCCTTTCCTTTCCCTTTTCTTCCCTTCCCTTCAATTTACATCCAATCCCTTCCCTTCCCCTACTCACCCCTTCCTTTCCTTTCCTTTCCTTTCCTTTCCTTTCCTTTCCTTTTCCTTGCTTTCCCTTCCTTTCTCTTTCCTTCCCTTGCTTTCCCTTCCCTTCCCTTCCCTCTGTCCTTGCCTTTTCTTTCCTAGCTCCCCTTCGCTTCCCTTCCCTTCCCTATCCTTCAGTTCCCTTCTTTTCCCTTTCCTTCCCTTTCCTTTCTTCCCCTTTCCTTAACTTCCTTTCCTTTCACTTCCCTTAACCCTATTCGTTCCGACCCGGGCCACATTTGCCCCCCCCTGAGGATTTTTGTCAAAACGATCATTTTTTTTTTATTACCAAGTTTAAAAGAAAAACAGACCTACTGATAAACGTAGAAAATACCGTAGATTAAGATGCGATATCAAAAATAACCATAGGAGCCTCCGTTATCTTGCTAAACACGAATATTTAGAAACACCGACGCGAATCATTTTGAAGCACGGCGATACGCTGTGAAAAAAAAACCAACGTTCAAACGCCTCCGGATGACGATATTATTACTGTTATAAGTATTAATATACCTGTATTGTATAGTGCTATACTGCATGTTCTGCATCTTTTATGTTAACAAAGCTTTAGCTGATACACTAAACAGACCAACAAACAAGCTAGCTGTAATAAAACATAATAAAACGTACACAGCCCGCTGTGTACGAGAGTTATTCAACGGCAGTTGGCGACACGAGCTTGTGATTGCGGCGAGGCGATGACGAATTATGGCACATACAATACTTATTTTGACACTACCATAAGGTGATAACTGTGTCTCGTACATATGTTAATTTCTTGTACTTTGGCCAGACAATTCCTATATATAGCTAATAAAGAAAAAAACGTACGTGCTTGGAGTCAGAGAGAGAGAGAGGCCAGTCATAGGCTATTTGACCGTTTGAACCTAGCTCCCTCTCTTCCATCTTTCATATATATATAGATATATATATATATATATATATATATATATATATATATATATATATATATATATATTAACCAGGCAACAATGATAATACACAAAATAATATCAGTGCCAGTGTCACTTGCTGCGAAATATTCATGTCATTCATATTCAGTTCCTTTCAATATAAGCAAATATACTCTTATCGGCAAAAAAAAAAAATTACTTTCTATAAATCACTGGCCTCGTATGGTTTATTTTGGGGGGGACCTGGATGCATTGAGAGAGAGAGAGAGAGAGAGAGAGAGAGAGAGATTATTTTGGGATATCAAGACGAATAGGAAAGCGAAATTTAGCGTAATAAAAAAAATACTATGAAAGATGGAAGAGAGGGGAGCTAGGTTCAAACGGTCAAATAGCCTATGACTGGCCTCTCTCTCTCTCTCTCTCTCTCTCTGACACTTATCATCAACGCCACCATCACGACCACCATCATCACCACCATCATCATCATCACCACCATCATCATCACCACCATCATCATCACCACCACCATCACCATCATCACCCATCATCATCACCACCATCATCACCATCATCACCATCATCACCACCATCATCATCACCACCATCACCATCACCACCATAATCATCACCACCATCATCACCACCATCATCATCACCACCATCATCATCACCACCATCATCATCACCACCATCATCATCACCACCACCATCATCACCACCACCATCATCACCACCATAATCATCACCACCATCACCATCATCACCATCATCATCACCATCATCATCACCACCATCATCATCACCACCACCATCATCACCACCACCATCATCACCACCACCATCATCACCACCATAATCATCACCACCATCATCACCACCATCATCATCACCACCATCATCATCACCACCATCATCATCACCACCACCATCATCACCACCACCATCATCACCACCATAATCATCACCACCATCACCATCATCACGATCATCACCACCATCATCATCACCACCATCATCACCATCATCACCATCATCACCACCATCATCATCACCACCATCACCATCACCACCATAATCATCACCACCATCATCACCACCATCATCATCACCACCATCATCATCACCACCATCATCATCACCACCACCATCATCACCACCACCATCATCACCACCATAATCATCACCACCATCACCATCATCACCATCATCATCACCATCATCATCACCACCATCATCACCACCATCATCATCATCATCATCACCATCATCACCATCATCATCACCATCATCATCACCACCACCATCATCACCACCACCATCATCACCACCACCATCATCACCACCATAATCATCACCACCATCACCATCATCACCATCATCACCACCATCATCATCACCACCATCATCACCACCACCATCATCACCACCACCATCATCACCACCATCATCATCACCACCATCATCATCACCACCATCATCATCATCACCATCATCATCACCACCATCATCATCACCACCATCATCACCACCATCATCACCACCACCATCATCACCACCATCATCATCACCACCATCATCATCACCACCATCATCACCACCATCATCATCACCACCATCATCACCACCACCATCATCACCACCATAATCATCACCACCATCACCATCATCACGATCATCACCACCATCATCATCACCACCATCATCACCATCATCACCATCATCACCACCATCATCATCACCACCATCACCATCACCATCATCATCACCACCATCATCATCACCACCATCATCATCATCACCATCATCATCACCACCATCATCACCATCATCATCACCATCATCACCATCATCATCACCATCATCATCACCGTCATCACCACCATCATCACCACCATCATCACATCACCATCACCACCATCATCACCACCATCATCATCACCACCATCATCAACACCAGCATCATCACCATCATCATCACCACCATCATCATCACCACCATCATCACCATCATCATCACCACCATCATCATCACCACCATCATCACCACCATCATCACCAACATCATCACCACCATCACCATCATCACCAAAAAGGAGGAAGAAGAGGAAGAAGAGGAAGAGGAAGAAGAGGAGGAAGAAGAAGGAAGAGGAAAGAAGAAGGAAGAAAAGAAGGAAGAATAGGAAGAGGAGGAAGAAGAAGAAAGAAGGAAGAATAGGAGGAAGAGGGAGAAAAGGATTTTATTTCTTGAGAGTTTCTTTTCACTCATTATTCACTATTGCTTTACACCATTGATTAGGTTGCAGTACTTAGTGTTCACGAGCGTTATTGTTGTTCAGAAAAATCAATACGATGCTAGCTATACGAGCGCGAAAAATCTCAAGGGGTCGGAACGTATAGGGTTAAGTTCTTTTCCATTCCTTTTCTCTCACATCCCTAAAGTTCACTTCCCATCCTCTCCTTTCACTTCCCTAAATTCCCTTTCCTTTCCTTAAGTCCCTTCCCTTCCCTTTCCTTCCCTTCCCTCCCCTCTCCTCTCCCTTTCCTTTCCTTTTCTTTTTTTCTCTTCCCTTCCCTTCCCTCTTCTTTTTTTTCCCTTCCCCCCCTCCCTTCATTTCCACATCTCTATCGTCACCTACCCCCATTCTCCTCGTCCTCATACTGACCTATACAAACGCCTTTATTCTATTTTGGTGTCAAGAGAAAAGTTAATTTATTTGTTTAATGCTCTTTTTCCTCATTCTTTAATCTGCTTGCAGGAATAAGACGATTTGTTTCGATTAATTTGCATCTTTTTTTTCCTTTGCTTAATTCTTGCCTGAGATTATACTTGTTTTATGTTTTACGCATTTCTTTCATTATATTTCATTGTGCATGATCTTTCCGTTTTTGTTCTACTTGGAAGCTCAAATCATAATTGTTATTTTTTTAACATTTTACACCTTTTATACATTTTTTTCATCTTACCTGCACGGCCTCGGTTACCTGAGGAGTACAATGCAGGCAGACTTCGTTTTGTAATTACTTTTCCTCACGCCCAAGGTCAACATTTTTTTCTAACTTTCGTACCATTTTATTTATTTATTTATTTATTTATTTATTTATTATTTTTTTTTTCCCATAACGTTTGCTCAGTCCTGTGTTGTTTTCCGCCTCCGTGCAGCGCTGAGGGCCGGTGTTTTACTCGTGCTGCTTTGTTTGGTTTGTCTTAACTTGTCCCGCTAATAAGTCTGCGTGTGTGTTTTATTTTTAGAGTTTACCGGAATATGTTGTGGCCGGGACGAGTTTATGTGCGTTGTCGTTTTTTTTGTGAGTGTGTTCATATATCAGTATCATGTGTTTTCTGTTTGGATATATGTTGTATATTCGTGGGTCTATGCTACTAACTGGAACTGTTTCTTTTTGTTTGTTTTGTGTATACATTGATGTCTTTTTGTGTGTATTTGTGTTTCTCTCTGATTTTTAGTGTGTTTTGTCCCCCTCTGTAATTGTTTTCTTAATAAGGAACCAAAACCACCTCAATTATGCAAGATTTTATCGTGGAAACTTTTTCGTCAACTTGAGTCATATAATTATAAAAGTACAACATTAAAGCAAGCGTGTGTAGGCGAGATAACATTAAATATTCAGAAAGATTATAATTGCATTTTTTTCATCTACAGGAGAAAGGTGGGTTTTGTGTGCCTTCATGTCGCCACGTCATGTAAGTGTTGAGGTGTGTGTGTGTGTGTGTGTGTGTGTGTGTGTGTGTGTGTGTGTGTGTGTGTGTGTGTGTGTGTGTGTGTGTGTGTGTGTGTGTGTGTGTGTGTGTGTGTGTGTGTGTGTGTGTGTGTGTGTGTGTGTGTGTCCGCGCGTGCGCTTAACACCACATATCCACCTCCTTTTCCTCTTTCTTCACCTCCTTCACCACCACCATCACCTTCACCCAACCGCCACCTCCAGCTCTTCCTCCACCTCTCCGCCACCACAACCCTTCCACCAACCGCCACATCCATCTCTCCTTCCACTTTTTCCACTACCTACACTTCCTCCTCCACCACCACCCTGCCACTACCGTCACCTCTTCCTCCACCTCTTCCACCACCTCCACCTTTTCCTCCACTTCAACCACCACCACACCACCTTTATCTCTTTTCTTCCACTTCCTTTATCACATCCATCTATCCCTCCACCTTCATTTCTTCTTCCACTCCCTCCACCACCATTCTTCCCACCCCTCCCTTCATCTCCTCATCCGCCACACCCTCGCCACGCAGTCACCCAGCGGAGAGGCGGGTGACGAAGTGTATCAGATGGGTGAGAAGGTGGATGACAAGTAGGTATGAAGTGGATGGCGAAGAGACGTAGTAGGATGCAAGTGCTTTGGAGGTGGATGACTAATTTGTGGGTGAGATGGGTAAGGTTAGTGGGAAGGCGGGGATGGGTAGGTGGGTGAGGAAACGAGTTGATGGGTGAAAAAAGACAGGCATGGGATATAGGGTGTTGGCTGTAAAAAAAAAAATATATATATATATATATATATATATATATATATATATATATATATATATATATATATATATATATATATATATATATATATATATATATATATATATATATATATATATATATATATATATATATATATATATATATATATATATATATATATATATATATATATATATATATATATATATATATATATATATATATATATATATATATATAGAGCTTCCAGGACACCATTTTCTTTCATCTGTTTACTCACGAAAAAAAAAAAAAAAAAAAAAAAAACGAGACGCGTTTCTGAAGGGGTGACTGAAGTGGTCTCCGGGGCACCCGTTACGTCGCTTGCTTCACTGCTACGTAATACATTTCCATTATGATATTCCCGTCCCCCTTAACTTATGTACGCATGTGAGAAAATTAAATTGCCTCCTGTTGTACATTTCGTTGTTGAAGTGTGTTGTTACTTCTGAAGGAGGCGGTGGGAAGAAGAGAGAGAGGAGGAGGAAGGTTTAGGAGGGTGATGAGATGTGTGGTGAGGGACAATAAAAAAGTATTTAAAGTGGACAGAAGAAAAAGAAAGGGAAGTGAAAAAGGACGTGAATCAGAATGGTAAGTAGTAGTAGTAGTAGTAGGAGGAGGAGGAGGAGGAGGAGGAGGAGGAGGAGGACTGAGAAGCAGGAGAAACTGGGAGAGGTGATAGATACCTACCATGAAAAGCGGAATAAGTCGAGGAGGAGGAGGAGGAGGAGGAGGAGGAGGAGGAGGAGGAGGAGGAGGAGGAGGAGGAGGAGGTTGGAGGTGACAAGTGGCTTCATCGGGAAGAGTGGCGTGAAGCAAGGCCGTCTGGAAGGGCCACGCGAGAAGGGGCAGGAAGACGTAGCAATATAGGTCAAGGTGTGGCGGTCACTCCATGGCGGCGACGACCTTACTGACTGACTGACTGACTACCTACCTATGTTTTTTACGTACTTACTGACTGAGTGATCGACGGACTGATTGACTGACAGATTATTTGACGAAGTGATTGTTTGGCTATGTACTTGACTAGCTAGCTGATTGACACTAGTTTTGTAATTGACTGACTTTTTGGCCGCTTATGCCGGCGACAAACTCACTGACTGATTTGTTGACTAACTGAGTGAGTGACTGAGTATAAAACAGGTAAAAAACATTCATACATTCATATAAACTTTCATTAAGAGATAAACATATTCAGAGTGGCAGACAGACACATTGACAGGCAGGCAGATGCATACATAAGGAAGCCCAAACATGAAGACAGGCGAGGAGGAAAAGAGGAAAAAGGAGGAAAAGAGGAAAAGAAGTGAGTCTAACCTTTATTTGCTCTTCGGAAAAAACAGTTTTTACTTCCCTTTTCCTCCCATGTTTCGAGACTTAGAGAGAGAGAGAGAGAGAGTGACAGCTATAGACAGACAGGCAGACAGACTGAGAGAGACAGGAGAGAGGCGCTGAGTTGAGAGACAGAAAATGCATAAAACATCTACTCTCTCTCTCTCTCTCTCTCTCTCTCTCTCTCTCTCTCTCTCTCTCTCTCTCTCTCTCTCTCTCTCTCTCTCTCTCTCTCTCTCTCTCTCTCTCTCTCTCTCTCTCTCTCTCTCTCTCTCTCTCTCTCTCTCTCTCTCCTTGAATAATTCACATTTGCTGGATATTCCTTGTAGGTTTTTAGACCCAGTGTGGAGGAGAGCCCAATGGAGGCACGGAGGAGTGGAGGGAAGGAGAGAAAGAGTGGAGAAAAGGAGAGGAGGAGGAAAGTATGAAAGAAATAAGACTAGGGGTGAGAAGGAAGGAAGGGAGTGAGGAAAGGAGGGGAAGAAAATGATTTATGAAGAAAAAAGGGAAAGGTAGGAGAGGAAGTGAAGGGAGGAATGAGAAAGAGGGTGGGAGGAAACGAGGGAGAGGGAACATGAGGTAGAAGCAAAAATGAAAATAACGAACTGTAGGGAAAGAGACGAGAAGCCAGGGAGGAAAGGAAAGAGGGCAGGAAGGGAGGACGGGCGATAGGTGAAGGGAAGAGGAAGGAAAGAAGGGACGAAAGGAAGTGTCAGACAGGAAGAAAGGAGGGAGGTAATAAGTAGCAAGGAAGCGAAGAGAGAGTGGAAGGGTGAAAGAAGAGGGAGGAGGAGGAGGCAAAAGGAAGGTGTGTGGAAGCTGGTGCGGAGAAAAGGATAGAAAACATGTGGTATGAAAAGGGAGGCGGAAAAGAATGGAAGGAGGAGGAGGGAGGAGAGAGAGCGAGAGAGAGAGAGAGAGAGAGAGAGAGAGATTAACTTTCACGTTTTTTCCCTCCTCTTATGTTTCCTCTTTTCATAACAATTATTTCCTACTGTTCATTCTTACTCTTTTCTTCTCCTTCTTTGACTCTTTCATCATATCTATTTTTTTGTCTTTTTCTCCTCACCCTCCATTCCAGATTCCTATTTTTCTCTGCTTTCTCTTTTCCTCCTCCTCCTCCTACTGCTACTACTACTACTACTACTACTACTACTACTACTACTACTACTTCTCTTCCTCCTCTCTCTTCCTTCTCTCTCCTCTTCATCTCTCCTCACACCCTTCAGCCTTTCCTTTCATCTCTCGCCCTCCTCCTCCTCTCCTCCATTCATCAGTGCTGGGACCCATCCTCCTTATCATATATATCAATGACCTAGAATCAGGACTGAAATCCACAATATCGAAATTTGCTGATGACACCAAGGTGGGTGGAAAGGCCCTCACAAAGACCGACTGCGAAATCATTCACAAAGACCTCAATCATATTATCGAATGGTCGGAAAAATGTTAAATATCTTTTCATGTTGACAAATGCAAAGTCATGCACATTGGGTCCCAAAATAGTAACCTCACATACATCATGAATGGGAAACCTTTGCAGGCGATGCAGGAGGAAAAGGATCATGGAGTCACTATCAGCACTGAAAACACGCGAATCACTGTAAAAAAAAACATACAACAAAGACAACACTATGCTCGGGTTCATAGCGAGGAACTTCGAGTGTAAAACACCAGACGTGATGCTATCCTTATATAATTCCATAGTAAGACCGCACCTCAAATATGCAGTACAGTTCTGGTCTCCTAATTACAGAAAGGACATTGCTTTACTGGAAAGGATTCAACGACGCGCCACAAAGATGATTCCAACCTTAAGGGCTCAACCGTACGAGGAACGACTCAAGCGACTCAATCTCTTTACATTGGAGAAAAGGCGCCTACGAGGGGATATGATTCAAGTCTTCAAGTATCTGCAAAAAGCTCAATAACGTCGACTACTCCAAATTCTTGGAACTGCAAACCAACTCAAAAACTAGAAATAACGGCTTACCCATTCAGTCGAGTAGATGTAACACAGACATCGGAAGGAGTTTCTTTTCAAACCGAGTCATCCGCCACTGGAACAATCTTCCCTTAGAAGTAGTAAATGCGAATACCATCAACTCCTTCATATATAGAATTGACCGTCATTTCGCTGCGTCGGGAGTAAACTGAATAGCGAGGTGCTTTCATCATCTCCTCAATATCGAGGTGCTTTCATCTGCTCCTCAATATCGAGGTGCTTTCATCTGCTTCTTAATATCGAGGTGCTTTCATCTGCTCCTCAATATCGAGGTGCTTTCATCTGCTCCTCAATATCGAGGTGCTTTCATCTGCTCCTCAATAGGGAGGTGCTTTCATCTGCTTCTCAATATTGAAGTGCTTTCATCTGCTCATCAAGCCCCATGTGGCGGTCGAGCAGATTAAATCACCCAAGCGGGCGACCTCGTACTGAGCCAATAGGCTTTCTGTTGCCTGCATTTCCATGTTTTCATGTTTCCATGTTTCCATGTATCCTCCATCGCCTTCTCTTCCAGTTCCATATTTCTTTTACTTTCTGTTCTTCATATCTTGCTTTTTTATCTCTCTTCGGCTTCTTTACTTTCTTCCCTTTCCCTGCTTGCGTTCTTCTTCCTTTTCTTTTTTTTGTTCCCTCTCCTTTCATTTTTTCTTTAGTTTTCTATTCTCGCACCTGCTCTTCCTATCTCTTTTTTTTTTTTTTCACCCCAGTTCCCTATATCATTTTCTTATCCTCTTGTTGATCTTCTTGTTCCTCTTGTTCTTGTTCTTCCTCCTCCTCCTCATATTGTCTCCCTTTTCTCTCCTTCGTACCTTTCTCTTCCTTTCTTCTACATCATCATTTCTCTTCTTCCACTCCTCACATTATCTTTCTCTCTCCTTACTCTCACTTTCTTGCTTCCACCTCTCCTTCCTTCCTTCCTTCCTTCCTTCCTTCCTCCCTCCCTCCTCCCATTCCTCCCTTTCCTCCTCCTTACCTTTCCTCCCTTTCCTCCTCCTTACCTTTCCTCCATTTCTCCCTTCCATTAGTTTCTCTCCTTCCAAGTATAATAAAAACATCACTTGTCTTCCTCTTCCTCCACTCTCTCTCTCTTAATCATCATCAGCATCAGCCTGTAACGTTCCCCTGCACAAGTCCTCGGCCTCACACAAACGTTTCCATCGTTCTTGTCTTGTGCCTCTAATTCACAGCCTCTACTACACGCCCCTCATTCTTCTCTGTATCACCACGCCATCTGTTGAAAGTCCTTCTCTTCAGCGCTTTTATAAGCATTAATTTCTCTCTGTCACTCTTTTAATCAATCTGAAGTCCTCTCTCCTATATATGTCTTGATAATTGCATTTTTAAGTGGCTTTATTATGTCATCTAATTATCTCTTCTCTCTCATCCATTTGCAGTCCCTTTTTGGTCTGATACAGAGACTCCGGGAAATAATCTCTCCATTCCTCTCTGGGCACTTCGCAGTTTCCATTCCAAAAGCCGTGAAAGTCTATACTCTGTGTCTCAGGCCCATAGGTCGTGACAAGAACAACACACTGCTGATTATGTCTTGCTTCAAGCACATTGGTAGGGAGCCTCTCGATATATTACCCTGTTTTAAAAACTCCAGGTTTATGTGTATATTGATTTCCTGTTCGAATAAAGGGAGTCATCGCGAGTGGCCCAAGGCTGTCCTAAAGACCATCACAAATGAACTCCGGGAGGCAGCATGAGCCAAGCAAGTCATCCTCTTATTGTGTTTTTGTGTTTAAATCCTTTTCTGGATGTTCTGTGATGGTTTGGATGAGCCCCCCCCCCCCCCCCCATGATGATGATGATGTTCAGGCATAAAGGTGAATGATGTCCTTTTCTTATAATATTTGATTTTTAATATATTTTTTTAAATTTTATATAATCATATTGTTGTTATTTATTTATTTATTTAACTTAATTTACTTTAATCTAATTTTTCTTTTGCTTGATGTTTTCTTTTCCTTTTCATTATTTTCTGCTTTTATTCAATTTTCTTTGTGTTCTTTTAATATCATCCTTTTTTGATGTTCCTTGGTCTGGATGAGCCTCTTTCACCCCAGAAAAGACTCACCCATGATTTTGGATGTTAGTCAGGGCCGAAAGGTGGATGATTTGTCTATATATTTCCTTTTATCGATGTTGTGATCCTGTGTTTTAATTTTTTGGTGATCTTTTTTTGCATCTTCCTTCTTCTTTTATTGTCTTTCTTTATGATTACTTTTCTGGTATTGTTTCTATGTTATCCTCTTTTTGTTGGTGTTCTCTTGTATCGCCTTTTCTTGGTGCTGTGTGCGGGTACTCCTGAGTCTCCTTCACCCCTGAAAAGACTCACTCGTCCCAGCATACAACACCAAACGCCTTCTTCTTTTATTCTGTTTCTATGTCATTCTTATTTCTGGTGTTGTTTCTGTTCTATCCTCATTTCTCGGTGTTCTTTTTTATCGCCTGTTCTTGGTGCTGTGTGCTGGTAGGGCAAGTCTCATTCACCCCAGAAAAGACCCACCCATACCAACACACATCACCACACGCCTTAAAGCTACATTTTTTTTTTTTTTGCCTTTTTGTCGTTTTGTGATTTTTTTTCCATTTTTGTAGTTGATGAGATGACACGATAGTTTCCTTTTATCGATGTTGTGGTTCTATATTATCATTTTTGGTGGTCTTTGTCTATAACTTCCTTCTTTTATTCTCTTTCTGTTTGATTCCTTTTCTGGTATTGTTTCTGTTCTATGCTTTTTCTCGGTGTTCTCTTGTATCGCCTTTTCTTGGTGCTGTGTGCTGGTACGGGCAAGTCTCCTTCACCCCAGAAAAGACTAACTCATACCAACACACAACACCACACGCCTTCATGCTAGATTTTTGTCTTATCTGATTTTTTCTGTTGTTTTTGTTGAGATGACACGATTGCCTTCAGTACCTTCCTTCCACAACGTATAACGAACGTGTCATTACTTGGGTCGTCTGGTTATTGAGATGGTCAGTACTGTCTTGCTGGCCCCGCCCCCCGCCCCTGGACCCTCGGGGTCTCCAGCACCGCCATGAACGCCCCGGGGGAGCCGAGGCGCTCTGCCGGGACTCCTGGGCCCTGCGACGCCCGCCAGGAAGACCTTGGGTCCCCTGACGCTCCCCAGCCCCGCCGAGGCGAGGAGGGTTGGAGCAAGACTTGCCTCTTAAAACCACCAGACGGGAATATTAAGTTAATCGAAAATATCGTGAAGGCGCCGATCACGGAGTTTGTCGGATCCGGGATGGCAGAACGAAGGGCCGAAGTGTGGTGCCCCGCGAGCCGCGACACCACTCGTGTCATCATCATCTTCACCGGCAATATTTTCCGATGACAACAGCGGTATCGACCGCTAAAACACAACACGGACTCCAACACATGATTGTCCCCACTGTTCATTTACCAACCTATACACAATTGTAATTGACCATTAACGCACCCGCTTATCTCTCTAAGCCAAAACACAATCACCGCGGCCAAAACACGATCAGCCGCGGAACAAAATGTTATGAAAACAAAGCTGCGTCACCGCGTGAATTAAGCATGTCGGTTAGGTAGATTATTGTATGAGCTCGGTGTGAGTTTGATGTATGACTCACACGCCTGACGTA
Source organism: Eriocheir sinensis (assembly GCF_024679095.1). Classification (NCBI taxonomy): domain Eukaryota; kingdom Metazoa; phylum Arthropoda; class Malacostraca; order Decapoda; family Varunidae; genus Eriocheir; species Eriocheir sinensis. The sequence goes on along the minus strand of NC_066525.1, from coordinate 21,208,022 downwards.
TTACCCTCGCGATGTCTGCCTATAAAAGAAGCATTTCTCCAGGCTTGACCTCAGATCAACCAGCACTCTGTTCGTTGCTGGACACGCCGTTGACCTTCCCTAGACAACATGGGTAGAACATTCATCGTGCTACTGTGTATATGGAGTAATGTGGTACCATAGAGGAAAGTGTATCTATCTATATCTGTGTGTTCTCTAGTTTTAAGTTTTACTTATATTTATATGATACTTTATTGTGATTTTTTTTTTATATACCAATTATTATAGTCAATCAGTGTAAGACCTGAAGAAAAAGAAGAAAGACTCATTGAGTCTAGTAAAATGATCTCTTTTAAAACAATATATTTTTTACCCTCTGTAATATTAAGTAGTATTAAAAGAGATAAAATACATATAAGAAAGGCGACACCGTTTCCATCACCCATTTTAACTTCTCCTTGTATCTAAATTTTAAAAAATTCGTCTCAAAGTGTCAAGCAGACAGTCTGTGTGTGTGACCCTGTGTGACCCAGTGACTACCGGGTACAGGTTACAAGAGAAGAAACAGTGACAGATCATCCTGAAAGTGACCTTGGAATGGTTTCCGGGGCAGAATCCGTTTTGTCTCTCTTCTTGCTTCCCTTTTGTTTTTGTTTGCGTTCTCTCTCTCTCTCTCTCTCTCTCTCTCTCTCTCTCTCTCTCTCTCTCTCTCTCTCTCTCTCTCTCTCTCTCTCTCTCTCTCTCTCTCTCTCTCTCTCTCTCTCTCTCTCTCTCTCTCTCTCTCTCTCTCTCTCTCTCTCTTAAACAATATAGTAGTAGTAGTAGTAGTAGTAGTAGTAGTAGTAGTAGTAGTAGAAATAGTAGTTAGACGAAATCTGAGTATTGTTTCGTGTCTGTCAGGTCTTGATATGCCTTAACTGCGCATAACCACGGCCCAGCGGACATAGAATCATAAGAGGGCAAAGAACGGAGCCTAAGAGTAATTACTGGGCTCCAAAGTTGGAACAGGGAAGGGAGGGGTGAGTTATCATTAGGCTGAAAGAGTGTCTGGGATGAAGGCAGGAAGAACGGGAAAAGAGGAAAGGAAGGAGGAACTGGGAGGGAGAAAAGGTAGGAGAGGAAGGTTGAAAAGGGATTAAAGAAGGGAAGGCGGAAGAACAAACAGTAGAAAACGGAGGGAATTTGGGAGGGAGAGAAGGACATTAAGAAACGAGAATAGGAAAGAATAATGGAGATGAACGGGAGGTAGAAAATGTGAGAGGGAGGGGCGACTTGATCGGCTAGATTTCGATCGCCGATAGAGTCGGTCTGTCTGCACCCCGCTACGGGCCTCCTTTGGCAAAGGGCCGTGCTCCATTCTATAGGGAGGGAGCAATCTTTGGAGGAGGAGAAGGAGGAGGACGCTCCCTCGCTTGGTTTCTACAGTGTGCCACACAGCGTCTTGTCCCCTTCAGGACCCCTTCTACATCATACCGAAGGAGAGGAAGGACAGCAAACCCTCCAAAAAGAGCAGGAAGACCAAAATTTCTCTACCAGCCCCCCTTTCCTTTTCTTCCTTTTCTGTATCAGCTGTGCAACATACTGGAGGGTCATTATGTGCAGTCTCTCAAAGGCCACTAACTGCCACTAGCTGAGGATCCTTCACAGTGTCACTGTCGATAAAGTTAATGAGGCTCTTGGTGTTGGCTGCAGGGGTAGATTGGTTAGTGTACAGGCAGGTAGACTCATGGTGTTGGCGTTGCTGCTGCATGGGTAGATTGGTTAGTGTACAGGCAGGTAGACTCATGGTGTTGGCGTTGCTGCTGCAGGGGTAGATTGGTTAGTGTACAGGCAGGCAGACTCATGGTGTTGGCGTTGCTGCTGCAGGGGTAGATTGGTTAGTGTACAGGCAGGTAGACTCATGGTGTTGGCGTTGCTGCTGCAGGGGTAGATTGGTTAGTGTACAGGCAGGCAGACCCACTCCTCATTCACATCCCTGTGGGGACACCCGGCAGGTGGTCACGATTAATTGCAGTACATCGTTGCGAAGTCGAACTGTAAACGAGAGCCAGTCGAGCAGCAGTAGAGCAGCATTCTTTATCCACTGCAATAATCGTGCGTACGTCGCAGGTGCTCACGATGTGCTCACGATGAATCCCTGCAGGAATTTGCGATAATTGCAGTAAGCTGCGATACCCACTCGTTCTTTCCTCGCTTCGCCTGCAATGATAGCAAAGGTCTACGACTAAGCGAGCGAAGATTGAGCACACGTCGTAATGGATCGCAAGATCTTTCTTGTCGCAACAAATCGCACTTCTCGGGTGGCGACTGAGCTGAGACTCCAACATTTTCGGTATCGCAGTTAGTTGCAGAGGAAAAATCTCAGATGTGTGATCCCAGCATTAGATTCCACTCTGTCCAAGGGAGCTGTGTGAGTGGAGCCCTCCCACACGTGAGATATATATATATATATATATATATATATATATATATATATATATATATATATATATATATATATATATATATATATATATATATATATATATATATATATATATCTGCATATATATTCATCTCTCTCTCTCCATTTCTATCGTTTAACTTCCCCTTCCTCTTCCTCATCTTTTCGTTCCATCCTTACCCATAAGAAGCAGTAACAGGAAAGAGGTAAAGTTAGAGCTTTTCTCTCCTCTCTTCTCACCTCGGCTTTCTCGCCTCATCATCATCATCTCGCCTCCATTTCACCCACCTTCTCGTCTCCTCACCTGCCCCTCGTATCCCTCCAATCCTTACACAGGAAAAGCAGGAAAAAGAGAGGAATAAGGTAACTCTTTCCTTGTCTCTCTTCTCACCTTCTTGTCTCCTTTTCATCTCCTCCTCTCTACCACACCTTCTTCCACTCATCTCCTCCTCCTAACCTTCATCCAAGAAAGGCAGGAAGAGGCAGGAATAGCCTATTCCTGCCTCTTCCTGCTTTTAGGTGACCTCAGACCTCCCTTTCTCCCCTGTCTTCTCACTTTTTCTTCTCACTTTCCTTCTTTCCTCCTTTCACCTTCTCTCCTCATCTGTCCTTCATCTCCTTTTCCCAACTCTCACACAGTATAACCAGGAACAGAAGGAGTAGGTTAACTCTGAACTCCTTTAATCTCTTCTCACTCATTTCCTCTACTCTTTTCACCTTCTTCCCTCTTCTCTTCTCACCTTATCTCCTCACCTGTCCCTCATCTCGTAACCCTCGCCCATGAAAACCATTAACAAGGAAGGAATAGACGAATTCTGAGCTCCTTTTCTCTTCCCTCTTATCACCTTCTTCCCCTTCATCTCTGCTCACCGTGTCTCTTCTATTTCCACCTTGCCTCTTTACCTGCCCCTTATCTTCTCTTTCCAACCCTCACACAGGAACACCAGGGAGAGGAAGGAATAGATGAACTCAGAGCTCCTTTTGTCTCCTCTCTTCTTACTTATTCTTTCTCCTCACCTCCTGCTCCTCATCTTCTCCTCACCTCCTCTTTCTCCTCTTTCACCCAAGAACAGGAATACGTATAGATGAACTCAGAGCTCCTTTTGTCTCCTCACCTTAAACATTAATATCCACATCACCTCATATCCTCACCTCCTGCTCCTTACCTTCTCCTCACCACCTTTTCCCTTCTTCTCATCTCCTTTTCCACTTTTTCACTCACGAACAGAAAGGAATAGGTGAACTCCAACCTCCTTTTCTCTCCTCACTCCTCATAGTCATCTCCTGTTTACCGCCTCATCTCCTTCCTCACCCAAGACCATTATGACCAATATTTTGACGAATATTTTTGGAACTGACTAAATTAGTTTTTCTCGCTCAACATGTCGGAGATCTCATGTACTACCAGGTAATGAGACTTATTTTTGTAGACTTAAAAAAACATCGTCCCATTAAGAGATTTAAATGCCCCGCGCTGTTCCGTCATAGCCTGACTCGCGCGCCAACACTCATGGTATGACTCAGAGATGCTTGGAGGGTGCCACCCAGAACCCTAATGAGTCACTTCATTCAAAAGTTTGGATCTAGTGCCAGAAAGTCAAGTTTTACGGCCTCTCGAGGGTTCTGTTCTTGGTACAACATCCTGCACTTGATTGTAACTTTGAATACACAGAAGGAAGTATCATAATGCCTCTCCTCAGGACTGGAGCAAGATTACAAGACTCTCTGCAGTGGCTGGATAAGGAAAGAGCCAGGCGCGCAACACCTAAGGCAAAGAAAAAGCGAAAAGAGAAGATGGATGAGGAAGTTAGCGCCTTATGACACCCTCACCTTAGAGTGATTATAGTTTTTAGATGCCTTATCCTTCTCCATTAAGTGAACAAGGTATAAACAATCATATGTGAATGTTTCATGCCAGTCAAATAAATACAAATAGCAAGACACACAGGAAATGGAAAAAAAATCTTTAGGAGCCAAAATCTCGAAAATTAGTTTTTTACACTTCAAAAATTTCAGAAAATCTATAAAATCTATATAAAGGTATCAATAGAAACTACAAACAAATGGCAATTTTTCTCATTTTTTTTACTTTTAAAAATGTAAAATGAAAACGGGAGAAAAAGTGAAGAAAATTATTAGTGAAAAAGAAGTGCATTTTTTTTCGCAAACAACAAAAAAATCTAAAATTTTCAAAATGAGAAAGTAGATGTACTCAGTTTATATGGTATTTTTTTTCAAAGCAATTAACTAAAAATTAAGTCTGGATAAAAAAATAAAAAAATTGTTTGAGTCTCCCCTACACATTCACCCAAATTTCACGAAATTCACAAAATGTCGTACATTTACACCAACAAACAACATACTATTTCAAAGCCATAGGACGTACCGTAGGCCCAGGAGGTACCCCCCAGGCTCCCCCCTTAAGGACTAGGTTAAATCTGATCTCCCTTCCTCTCCTCCCTCTCACCTTCTTGTCCCCGAGCTGCCTGACGCCGCAGGTGAGGTTGGCCGGGATGCCCACAGGTGTGGTGACCTCGACGGACGCGGGCAGGAAGTAAGGACAGGTGGGACACAGCTGATCCGCCTCCAGGGTTCTGTGGGCGGCACCTGCGGAGGGAGAGGGGGGGAGAAGGTTAGTCTGGTGTGGGAGGCAGCGGTGTTATGGAGGGGGAGGAGGAGGGGGAAGAGGAGGAGGAAGGGGGGTAGTGGTGTTAGTTTGGTGTGGGAGGCAGCGGTGTGATGAAGGGGGAAGAGGAGGAGGAAGGGGGATAGTGGTGTTAGTTTGGTGTGGGAGGCAGCAGTGTGATGGTGGTGGAAGGAGGAGGGAGTGGAGGGAGAAGTGGGGATGATAGAGACTGGGGTAGAGGAAAGGGTTGGGTGACATCTGTGAGAGGGAAGACTTAGTGGGGAGGTTTGTGGGATCGGGGAGAGGCTGGGTACCTCCATGAGGCTGGGTAAGGAGAGAGTGAAAGGGGAGAGGTGAGTTAAGTGGAAAGGTTTCAGAGAGAGACAGAGAGGTAGATAGATGGAAAGACAAAGAATAATATGAATGTGAATCTATGATGCGCGCGCGCACACACACACACACACACACACACACACACACACACACACACACACACACACACACAGACGGAATTACTCACGGACAAAGTAATTTGAGAGAGAGGATTACGAATGGAACGGAAAAGGAAAGAAAAGAAATCAAGAAAAAGAGAAAAAAAAGCAATTATGGTGGAGAGTGAAAGGGGAGAGGTGAGTTAAGTGGAAAGGTTTCAGAGAGAGAGAGAGAGGTAGATAGATGGAAAGACAAAGAATAATATGAATGTGAATCTATGATGCGCGCGCGCACACACACACACACACACACACACACACACACACACACACACACACACACACACACACACACACACACACACACACACACACAGACGGAATTACTCACGGACAAAGTAATTTGAGAGAGAGGATTACGAATGGAACGGAAAAGGAAAGAAAAGAAATCAAGAAAAAGAGAAAAAAAAGCAATTATGGTGGAAAGAGAAAATATGTAAAGATAAAGAACAGTACTATTATAAGAGAGACAGAGACAGACAGACAGACAAACAGACAGACACAGACAGACACAGACAGATCCAGATACAGACAGATAAGCGAAAAGACAAGCAAGCGGACAAAGGAGAAACAAGCTCAGACACAGATTAAAAAAAAATATCTAAAATACAAACAGATCGATGATTATGACAGCAAGACAGACAAACAGCGCAGCAATCAGCGCCACCTGACCTGCTGGCCGCCCGTCCACCTGTCCCTCCACCTGTCCGGCGCTCACTTGCAGCCACTAATTACCGAGCTGGCGGCCAGGTAACACGACTCACCTGAGCTTCATGTTTATCACTGCCGCAACAAACCTGTCTCCTTTAATCATGATGTACGTTTGACAGTGACCCGTGATGGTGGATTGGTTTGTGAGGGTGGATTGGGTGGTAATAGTGGATTGGTAGATAAATGTGCAGGGACTGGTGGATGAACAGGTGTGAGGGACGGGTGGATGGCCAGGCAGGTGTACACAGGTGGATGCGTGGATCAGAACGATGTATTGGACGGTGTAGAGTTGGACGTTTTAGTAGAGATTGATATTTTTTTCATATCAGAGTTTGCGGACGCGACTGATCAGCTAATGATGTTTGTGTGTGTGTGTGTGTGTGTGTGTGTGTGTGTGTGTCCATCAAACACACAGTCTCCGTCGTAATAATGAAGTAGTAATGGTTTCTATAATAACTTTCGGTTTCCCCACGAAAATCTGGACAAAAAATCATGACTTGAAACAAAACGTGAAGCTTTTCGTAATTTTCACTTCCTCTTATGTCACACAAAAAAATCGTCTTTCTCCGCCAAATGTTTCCACGGCTGTGAATCAACGAAATAAAAGTTAAGTAAAATGAGGAGAAACAGGCGAAGTAACTGAAAAAAATCATGACAAAACTTACTCTCCCTCTTTACTCCTTCTTTTCTTCCTTCCTGCTCTTGCCTTTTCGCTTTTCTTTTCCTCTTTCCTACCCAGCCAACCTTTTACCCATTCATTTGTATTACCTCTCCCTTATTCCCTTCTTCAGCCTCAGTCATATCCAAACACAATTCTGAACTTTTTTTCTTTGCCCTTTCATTCGTTTTCTCCTTCTTGCACTTCCCTTTTCACCTTTCCTTCCCCTCATAACCCCTCTCACCCTTTGTCCCCTCAGCAGCATCCCCTTCTTTCATAATTCCCTTTTTCTCCTTCCTCCACATAACTATCTCTCCCCACTATTCTCTTTCTTTTCTCTGTATTTCCTCCTTCCCATTCTTCTATTTCACCCTACTCTTCTTTTTACTCTATTTCCTCCTTCCTATTCTTCCTTGTACCTTCCCTCCTCCACCCTTTACCCACCTCCACATCGCCCCCCTTTTCCCTCCTCTTCTCCTTCCCTCACCTCCTTGCCCTCAAGCCAGCCTCATATTAATCCTTTGATACCTTAATGAAACATCCCCAACTCCATTACTATAATTACTATCATTTTTATTGTTATTATTATTAAGCTTTGCTCCTCCTGGCCTTGTGTTTCCGTATCCACGTCTTCATTCCTCGTTTTCTTTAAGTGAGGCACTGCCTTGGAGTGGATGCCCGGCCGCTGTTACATTACATGCTTACTATTACATGCTCGCGTCCGTTTGGTTTAATCTGCATAATGATACACTTGCCGAGGCCCGGTGCGTCCTGTGTGCCATGCTGGTTATGGGTGAGAGAGAGAGAGAGAGAGATGACTTCCTCTCCTGCTGATAAGGGCAAGAGCCTTTGCCACTCCTTGATCATGCTCGCGTCGGCGAGTGTCTTGCAGGTGACACACACACACACACACACACACACACACACACACACACACACACACGTTATCTCTACTTTTCTTCCTCCCTTCCTCAGCTCTTGTCTCTTGTTCTCAAAATGGCATCAAAGTTCATTCCACAGGATGTCCTGCAATCTTTTTCTACACTGAATCGGAATAGTGACATAAGTGACCTAAGAGTTTACATTTATATATGAGTTTATTATTTATATTTACATTGTTTATTTATCATTCTCAACCTGTGTCAGCTTCTAAACTCTTTCTCGTTTGATCTGAATTCCTCATCTTTCACTTCCAATTCCTTTCTTCTGGACTTCTATGCGCCATAATAATACTGAAAGGGAAGTACGGTATAAACTGTTGGGGGTGGCCATTGACCCGTAACAGAGGATCAAAGGCAGCTCGTTGTGGGTCTTGCGTAATGATATTGTTGCAACTGATGTCGAGGGAATGGCCGCGGGAGGGAGAGCTCGGAGTATGGGCGTAGGCTTCAGTAAGCTGCTCAGACCACCCACGCCAAGCTTTGTGTTGTGACGTGAGGCGCGGAGTGTTGTTTTCCTGTCTGACTTATAAACCCTTCTTACTTTCCACCTTCGTTACGGCACCCTCTCTATCGCTTCCCCACCCCGCTTCACTTTCCTCTTCTGTTTATGTTATATATTTGTGTGTTTGCCCACGCTGCTCCCTCCACAAATGTTCAGTTACACCCAACTTCCTCTGCCTCCCTCCCGTCTATCGTTTCAGTCTTTAATTTACCTCCATCTCTCCCTTCCGTGTGTCAAAAACTCGCTCCATTCGTCTGTTCCTTCCGTTTAATCTTGAATATCTTCCTCTCTCTGTATCTTCCTCTCTGTCTGGGTTTGAGTTTATAGTACTGGACAGCTTCCTTTTCTTCTTGACGGCTGTTTTGCTCGTCCTTCCAGTTTATTGTGTTTCCTCTTATACTTTAGGTGTGTAATTGCATTCATCGGTTTTTATGGTTGGCAGAAAATTATGGACCATTAATGTTTTATGTTCAGTACTACGTTTGTTGTGTTATGTTAGAGTTGATATCATTCACGATTATTTTGTTTGCCGACTGAAGTTTGGTTTATCCAGCCCTAACTCTACTTCCTTGCCTTCTGTGTTTCGTCTCTCTGCTTACTTTCACTATTCTCCCTCTCTGTTTACCAATATTTCTAATTCTCTCTTTCCTCTCTACTTTCTTACGAATATCTCTACCTCACTGCCACCTCCATCCTTCCTTTTTTCCCTTTTTTCTTTCTCCCTTTCTCTACCTTCCTACAAATATCCCTCGCTCTCTCCCTCCACCTCTCCCAATTTCTCTCTCCTTTGTTCCTTTCACCTACCTATACATCTTCCTTCCTCTCCACCTGCCTGCCTACAAGTTTCTCCCTCCCTCCCTCTTTTTCTCTCTCCCTCCCTATCTCCCTTTCCCCACCGCGCCTTTCCTCCCACTCTCTTTCCAGTCCGTGCCTCCCGTTTTCCACTCGGTAACGTGACGGGGGTCCTGGATATTTATGGCCGTCCACTAAACCATTTGTTGCATTAGTTTTTCAAAGTGTTTTTTCTTTGATGAATGTTCGTTATGTTTTGTGTGAGTGAATGCGTTGAATGCTGCTCTCTGATTTCCCTTTGGTGTCTGACTAAACTATTTCAATTTGTTTTATATTTTTTACTTTTGATTTTTCTTGTAATTTTTATATTCTTTCACTAACTGTTCCTTGCTAATAACTTCTGTTTATATTATTCTATAAGATGTTTTTTTTTTCGATTCTTTTTTTTTTTGGTCTTCCAGTTAACTGTTTCCATTAGTATTCTCACTTGTTTTCTTTTCAATAATAGTTCTCTTATTTTTTTTTCTGAATTAAAGTCACTGCTGGATTCTGTTTCATCACTTTTTGTATCACTGTTATATTTTCTTTTTTTCTCTGGTATATTAGTTTTTTTTTTAATGTTTATTGTTTGGTTGATGGAGGTTGAGTTATTTGTTGTTTTCTTTTGAGCTTCTCATTCTTTTCTTTGTTGATCTGTTGCATCAGGTGTCCGGTGAATGCAATTTGAATTCTCTAGTTTTTTCTTCTTCATTTTAACGTTGTCATTGTTTTCCTTCCCGAGCAATTCATTATTTTTTCTTTTAGTTATTTGAGGGGTGAAGGTGCGCACAGGTTTCCTGATTTTCTTTAGTTCTTTTTGTTTTAACCTTTATATTTTTCACCTGTTGCCACGCCATTGCTCTGACATTTTTTTCTTTATTTGCAATTCATTTTCTTTTTTTCTTATATTTTAGGGAGGAGTGGAGGAGGAAGGTGAAGATTTGCATGTGTTTCATCTTCTTTGTATTTTATTTTCCTGTGATCTTTGCCTTTTTCCTTTTTCATCTATAAGTATCATGATATTTACTTCTCTGTTTGCTATTTATTATATTCTTTATTTTTAGAGCAAAGGTGTGCAAGTGTCTCTCCTTTTTTTGTGCTCTTTCTCTTGTTGCTTTGGCTTTTATATCTCCGAAGTGCTGTATATTTTTTTCTTTCTGTGCAGTTTCTTTCTTATTTTCTCTTTTATTTCTCCGCCCTGAGCCTCGCGAGTCAAGGTTGTAGTTTAGCGAAGCCTGAAACGTTTCCTGCCGTACACGACCCCGATGGCACAGAGAGAGAGAGAGAGAGAGAGAGAGAGAGAGAAATACAGATACAGACAGACAAACAGACAAAAACAAATACAGATAAATACACAAATAGACAGACAGACAGGCAGATACACACGCTGACAGATAAGCAGAAACAATCGGAAGAGACATAAACAAGCTTCATATAGACAGACAAATAAATTCAGACTGACAAACTGGACAACTGACCGACCAATTCCTTGACTAACGAAGCAACGAACGGACACGAAAATGTTTTAAAACGAAGCAGAAAAAATGAAACGAATTGAAAAATAGCTGAAAGGAAAGAGATGAACGCTGGATGACTACCAAAGTGACAAACACACCCCCACACCCACCAACCCACACACACACACACACACACCCACACACACACCCACACACACACACACACACACACACACACACACACACACACACACACACACACACACACACACACACACACACACACACACACACACACACACACACACACACACACACACACACACACACACACACACACACACACACACACACACACACACACACACACACACACACACACACACACACACACACACACACACACACGGATACAAAAAGAAAGTGCAAGTGATACAGAAAACTGGATCTGGCTTTCCTCTCTTCTCCTCTTCCCTCCCTTCCTTCCTTCCTTCCTTTCTTCCTTTCTTCCTTTCTTCCTCTCTCCCTTCCTTCTTTCCTTCCTTCCTTTCTTTCTTCCTTTCTTCCTCTCTCCCTTCCTTCCTTCCTTCCTTCCTTCCTTCCTTCCTTCCTTCTCGCGTCAAGAAGAAACAAATAACTCGAGGAACAAATCTTGGCCTATTTCTAAAACACCTCACACTTCCTCTTTGCTCTCTTTCCTCAACCTCAACCCCCCCTCTCTCTCTCTCTCTCTCTCTCTCTCTCTCTCTCTCTCTCTCTCTCTCTCTCTCTCTCTCTCTCTCTCTCTCTCTCTCTCTCTCTCTCTCTCTCTCTCTCTCTCTCTCTCTCTCTCTCTCTCTCTCTCTCTCTCTCTCTCTCTCTCTCTCTCTCTCTCTCGTTGTCGCTTTATATATATAATCACTTGTTTTTGGTCTTTCTCTTTTTCTTTCTTATTTTTTTCAGTTTTTTCTTCTGTAGGTTTTCATTACTAGTCATTATTTCTTTTTTTTCTTTTCTTTATCTTTATCTTGCTTTTTTCTTTCTTTCCAGTCTCTCTCTCTCTCTCTCTCTCTCTCTCTCTCTCTCTCTCTCTCTCTCTCTCTCTCTCTCTCTCTCTCTCTCTCTCTCTCTCTCTCTCTCTCTCTCTCTCTCTCTCTCTCTCTCTCTCTCTCTCTCTCTCTCTCTCTCTCTCTCTCTCTCTCTCTCTCTCTCTCGTCTGTTTCCATGTCTTTTTTTTCTTTCCTTAATCTCTTTACTTACTTTCTCCTGTTCATTTTCTCCTTTCTCCGAACTTTTTTTTTTTTTTTTAATTCTTCCTACTGTGTCTTTCTCCCCTTTCTTTTTCCATTTTTTCCAGATTTTTCTTTCCTTGCAAACTTTTTTAACTTCTCTTTTTCCATTACATTCACGTCTGCTTTTTTTTCTCCAATTTTCTGCAACACTTTCACTTCCATTACTTTGCTTTCTCTCTTGTCTTGGCATTCCGTGTGTCTTCTGTTTATATATAGTTTGTTTGTTTTGTTTCTTTTTTTCTTCCTGTCTCTTTCCTCCTCTTCCTGTCTCTTTCTTCCTCTTCCTGTCTCCATTTGTCATTGTCTCTCTCTTCTCCTTTCTCTTCTTTATAGACCGTTCCGTCCTTTTGTCTCTTTAACAGTTCGTAATTCATCTTCCGGCAGCCTCTTTATCTCCTTGTTTCCTTCTTTCCTTGCTTTGCTTCTCTTTGTCTTCTTGCCTTTTATTTCTCCTTCTTTAAATATGCCTACTTCCTATCTGCTTCTCTATTCCTCTCTTACATTTTCGTTGTTCTCCTTTTATATCTTTTATTTCCTTTATTGATTCTTTTTCTTTATTTTGGTGAGTTTGCTATTGTTTTCTGTTCTTTTCTTTGTCTTTTTTTATTCCTTTTTTATCGTTTTGCTTTTTCTTATATTCTCCCTTTTTTCCTCCATATCTCCTTGCCGCCATATCTTTTCCATCCATCCTTTCCTGTTTCCCTTCTCACCTTTTCTTTCATCCTACTCCACTACTCATCATCCCTTCCATCTCTTCCTTCCATACTCCTTCCCTATATTTTGTTCTGTTTTCAGTTTCATTTTTCAATACTCTCCTACATCCTACCTGCCACCTTTCCCTCACCTCTCTATTTCTCCTTTCTTCTCCCTCTATAATTCCTTCTAACTTTCCCTCCCCTTCCCTCCTCCTCCTCTATTTTTCTCCACATATACCTTTCCCCCCCCGTCTTCCTCTCCCTCACACTCCATCCCCTCACTTTCTCCCTCCCCATCATCCATTCTTTCTATCTCCACCTCTCCCCTTACTCGCTCTTGCTCTCTCCTCCTCCCCCTCTTCAACACACTCTCCCTCCATTCCTCCCCCTCCCTTCCCCTCTCTCTCATTACTCGCACACTCCATCCTCTTCCTCCACTTACTCTCCGTCAGCATCTTTTACTCTTTCTTCTTTCGCATCACTCCCTTGCTTTTCCTTTTGCTTTCTCTTCCTCCACATCTTCAACACTTCCTGCCTCACCCTTTCCACCTCTCCCCTTCCCTCTGCCCTTCTCCCCCCTTCCTCTTCCTCCTTCTCCTCTCCCTCTCATCTCTTTCTGCATCTTTTACTCTTTCTTCTTCCGCATCACTCTCTTCCTCCTCCTCCTTGCTCTCTTTTCCTCCCTCCCCTTCCTCCCTCCCCCTTCCTTCACCCTCTTCCGCTCTCTCCTCCTCTCCCTTCTTCCCTTCCCCTTCCTCCCTCCCCCTTCCTTCTCCCTTAATCCCCACCACCATCTCCCTGCATGAATGGCTAGGCAAGAGGATGATATTTCGGATTCAGTGCAGGCCGCGGCCCGAGCCAGACGCCAAGTGCTGGAAGTCGACGTTTGGGCCGCCATTACTGTTGCCTTTCTTCAGATCAAGGCTTTGGGAGGGAAAAAATATACATGTGTGATCTTTTGCATATGGAGTACCCGCCTCCTCGCCCTCTCACTGACCGAAAGAAGGAGTGAAATGTGTACGTGTGTCCGTTTTTGTTATCTCTTCCTCCATCTCTTCCACCATTCATTTCCTTAGAAGAAAAAAATCATGTATGTGACTCTTTGTATGTGTTGCCCCCCCCCCCTCCCCCTCGTCCTCTCACTGCCCGAAAGGAGGAGTCTTGGAAACTGTATGTGTGATTGATTAGTCATCTTTTCCTCCACCTCTCCCAGCTTAATTTCCTCTTTTCCTCTAATCCACTTTTTTTTTTCCTCTCCCTCATTTTTTTTCTTTGCTCTTTATATCACCGAGTACCTGCCGCCTTCCTACACCCTGAAAGAAGGAGAATAGAAAGAAAACATAGATTAGTGAATGTCTGTGTGTGGAGTGACCGTCCCAGCCACCACCCGAAAAAGAGAAGGGAAAAAGTAGGAAAATAATGAGACAAGTGCAGTTTGTACACTATAAGAGGATGACATGTGCCACCTTTACGTGAGTCTTTGCCTCCCTTCAAACAGAATTCTGAAAACATGGGAGTGTTGGAGAGCAAAGACAAGGAGAAATGGAAGAGAAAGAGCATGGAGGGTGAAATGTATTAGAAAAGAGGAGACTAAGAGGAATGAGAAAAAAAAAAAAATATATATATATATATATATATATATATATATATATATATATATATATATATATATATATATATATATATATATATATATATATATATATATATATATATATAAAAGGCAAAACAAATAAGAGAGCACAAGACGAAGGGAGGATGGAAGGGAGGGGACGGGAGATTGACTATGAATAAAGGGAGACGAGGCAGGGTTAGGGCAGGGCCCACGGCAGGGAGGACGGGACTGGGGGTGACGGGGCTATGGTGGTGCGAGATTTTGGAGAGGGAGTACATGAACATCAGGCGATTGTGATTTGTTGTGATGGGGAGACGGGAAGGGGAGGCGGGTTGGGATGGAGGGGTTAAAAATAGGGGAATGGCATGAGGTTTGGAAGTAGGGCAATGATGGGAGGTGATGAAGGGAGATTAGAGAAAGGTGTGAGAGAAAAGGGATCTTGGTGGAGAATAAGAGAGAGGGAGTTGTGGTAAGGAGGAATGGGCAGGAAAGAGGGGACAAGAGAATAGGGAGGTGTGTGGTAAGGGGAAGGGTTTTGTAAGGGAAGAGGGGGAGAGGGAAGGGGTAAGAGGGGAAGGTGTGGTGAGGGATGGGAATACATAGGAATACATAGGAAGAACAGACACCAGAAGACCTATCTGTCTATGGCGAGGGTGTCTGTTTACTACCGCTACTACTAGTAATCTACGTGTGGTAGGACAGGACAGAATAGATGAAGGCTCCTCCCCACCCACCTCTCCCTCCGGCAACGTGCCGGCAGGAAATAGTTAGAAGAGAACACCCTGTGCCTTTAAGGAATAAAGGGACATGGAAATTTCTGATAAGAGAGAAATAAGAGGAAATTACTACCCTTAACTTACACTACTGGTAACCTAAGCTGTGGGGGAAAATGACTTCATTGCATAAGAATATAAGAACATGGAAATACAGGGAGACTGGAAGAGGACGAGTGGCCTACACAGGGCAGCCCCAGAATCCCCCGTAATAATCACGATGGGTGAGGTGTAGTTTCAGGGGCACAGGTGGAGGCTTGATCCTCATTTTACCGGCGGTACTAGGCACGCCCCAGTAACCTGTCACCTTACTGCACCCACACCTCACTCCACCTGTCATGCGGACATAAACTGTTGCTTTACTCTATTGTTGACTTTCGCTACTTGCAATCTAGGTTGTGGGGAGAATTATATGAATATAGGTTGAGGTCTTGCTGCGATCTGTCTGAAAACATGCGAAAAAGGGTCAGTATAATCTTATATCCCTGAAGTACTTATCCAAAGAAGACTTAAACCTATTGATACTCTGTGGGCTAACTGCTGACAGTGGGAGTCTATTCCAGTGATCGACGACTCTGTTATTGAAAAAACTTCTGTACACAAATGTGTTACATCGATTTCCCTTTAACTTCATACCGTTGCTGCGTGTTCTTGTGTTGGTGTCTCTCTGAAATAGACTATCTGGGTTAATGTCGAATCCATTAAGGATTTTGAACACTTCAATTAAGTCCCCTCCTATCCTTCGCTTTTTTAGGGAAAACATATCTAAACGCTTTAAACGCTCGTCATATGGCAAGTTTCGGAGCGCTGGAATTTGTTTGGTTGCTCGTCGCTGTATCTTTTCTAGCAAAAATTGATCTTTGATATAGTTCGGTGACCAGAACTGAACGGCGTATTCTAGGTGTAGTCTTACAAATGCTAAATATAATCTCTTCATAAGTTCGGGTGATTTATAATCAAAGTTTCTTGAGATTAATCCCAACATCATATTGACTTTTTTGCTCGCTGCAAAACATTGATCACTCATTTTAAGAGTGTTACTGATAATGACACAAAGATCTTTTTCTTGTTTTACTTCGCTGAGCTCATGTCCTTGAATCTGATATTTAAAGTTAGGATTTTTTTTTTACCTATGTGCATTACTTTACATTTATCTACTTTAAAACTCATTTGCCATTTTTCGCTCCCGTCGGCAAGTCTTATTATGTCTGATTGAATGTTCTCGCAACTTTGACTGTTCATTACCGTACCTCCTAATTTGGTGTCGTCGGCGAATTTGGGAACTTTTGATAGGATATCAGTTTCTAAGTCGTCCACGTAAATTATGAATAGTGTTGGCCCCAGGACCGAACCTTGGGGAACGCCACTGGTGACGGGTTCCCAATCCGATGCTTCACCATTAAGAACTACACGTTGTTCTCTGTCGGTGAGCCAGTCATGAATCCACGCACATAGATGGTCGTTAATACCGTGGGAACGCAATTTTGAAATAAGCCTAACGTGAGGAACTTTATCAAATGCTTTCTGAAAATCTAGGTAAATTACGTCATATGGGCTTCGGGCGTCCCAACATGTATAAACATCGGTTTTTACTTCACCGGGGTCCCAGCGCTGGCATGTGTTTACCTGTGTTACCTGGCTCAAACGTAAGGAGCAACTTAACAAACCTTCACTCCTTCACCCGGTCCAAGCGCTGGCGTTTACCCGTGTCACCTGGCTCAGACATCGGGACCAACTTAACAAACCTTCACTACTTCGCCCGGTCCAAGCGCTGGCATGTGATTACCTGTGTTACCTGCCTCAAAGATGAAAGCCAGTTCACCTTTCTTGTCAACGGCCACACCACGTTGAAAACACCGCTTCTCGTCCGATCAGCGAAGTTAAGCGACGTTGGGTCTGGATAGTACTTGGATGGGTGACCGCCTGGGAACACCAGATGCTGTTGGCATCCCTCTTTTTATTTAATTTCTCTTAACTTTTCACTTTGCGGTCCTGGTGACTCTCTTCTTTTCATATATCTTTCGGCCTTTCGTTATGTTTTATATTTTTTTTCTTTCGTTTTGCACCCCTCTTCTTTTCTTTTCCTTTAGCTTTTAGCCTTTCTTTTGCATTCCTCTTTTCTTTTCATCTAGGTCCTAGCCTTTCGCTTTGCATCCCTGTTTTCGTTTTATTTAGCTTTTTGACTTTCGTTTTGCACCATTTCTTTTCATTAAGCATTTCGTTTTCCGTCCCTTTTTTTTTCTTTGTATTTAGCTGAGCCTTTCGTTTTTGAAAATTTTGACGCTGGTTACGTAACTTTATTTATTTATTTATTTATTCATTCATTCATTTATTTATTTATTTTTACTTCACCGGGGTCCCAGCGCTGGCATGTGTTTACCTGTGTTACCTGGCTCAAACGTAAGGAGCAACTTAACAAACCTTCACTCCTTCACCCGGTCCAAGCGCTGGCGTTTACCCGTGTCACCTGGCTCAGACATCAGGACCAACTTAACAAACCTTCACTACTTCGCCCGGTCCAAGCGCTGGCATGTGATTACCTGTGTTACCTGCCTCAAAGATGAAAGCCAGTTCACCTTTCTTGTCAACAGCCACACCACGTTGAAAACACCGCTTCTCGTCCGATCAGCGAAGTTAAGCGACGTTGGGTCTGGATAGTACTTGGATGGGTGACAGCCTGGGAACACCAGATGCTGTTGGCATCCTTCTTTTTATTTAATTTCTCTTAACTTTTCACTTTGCGGTCCTGGTGACTCTTTTCTTTTCATATATCTTTCGGCCTTTCGTTATGTTTTATATTTTTTTTTCTTTCGTTTTGCATCCCTCTTCTTTTCTTTTCCTTTAGCTTTTAGCCTTTCTTTTGCATTCCTCTTTTCTTTTCATCTAGGTCTTAGCCTTTCGCTTTGCATCCCTGTTTTCGTTTTATTTAGCTTTTTGACTTTCGTTTTGCACCATTTCTTTTCATTAAGTATTTCGTTTTCCGTCCCTTTTTTTTTCTTTGTATTTAGCTGAGCCTTTCGTTTTTGAAAATTTTGACGCTGGTTACGTAACTTTATTTATTTATTTATTTATTCATTCATTCATTTATTTATTTATTTTGACTTCACAGGGGTCCCAGCGCTGGCATGTGTTTACCTGTGTTACCTGGCTCAAACGTAAGGAGCAACTTAACAAACCTTCACTCCTTCACCCGGTCCAAGCGCTGGCGTTTACCCGTGTCACCTGGCTCAGACATCGGGACCAACTTAACAAACCTTCACTACTTCGCCCGGTCCAAGCGCTGGCATGTGATTACCTGTGTTACCTGCCTCAAAGATGAAAGCCAGTTCACCTTTCTTGTCAACGGCCACACCACGTTGAAAACACCGCTTCTCGTCCGATCAGCGAAGTTAAGCGACGTTGGGTCTGGATAGTACTTGGATGGGTGACCGCCTGGGAACACCAGATGCTGTTGGCATCCCTCTTTTTATTTAATTTCTCTTAACTTTTCACTTTGCGGTCCTGGTGACTCTCTTCTTTTCATATATCTTTCGGCCTTTCGTTATGTTTTATATTTTTTTTCTTTCGTTTTGCACCCCTCTTCTTTTCTTTTCCTTTAGCTTTTAGCCTTTCTTTTGCATTCCTCTTTTCTTTTCATCTAGGTCCTAGCCTTTCGCTTTGCATCCCTGTTTTCGTTTTATTTAGCTTTTTGACTTTCGTTTTGCACCATTTCTTTTCATTAAGCATTTCGTTTTCCGTCCATTTTTTTTTCTTTGTATTTATATTAGCCTTTCGTTATTGAAAATTTTGACGCTTGATAAGTAACTTTATTTATTTATTTATTTATTCATTCATTCATATATTTATTTATTTTACTTCACCGGGGTCCCAGCGCTGGCATGTGTTTACCTGTGTTACCTGGCTCAAACGTAAGGAGCAACTTAACAAACCTTCACTCCTTCACCCGGTCCAAGCGCTGGCGTTTACCCGTGTCACCTGGCTCAGACATCGGGACCAACTTAACAAACCTTCACTACTTCGCCCGGTCCAAGCGCTGGCATGTGATTACCTGTGTTACCTGCCTCAAAGATGAAAGCCAGTTCACCTTTCTTGTCAACGGCCACACCACGTTGAAAACACCGCTTCTCGTCCGATCAGCGAAGTTAAGCGACGTTGGGTCTGGATAGTACTTGGATGGGTGACCGCCTGGGAACACCAGATGCTGTTGGCATCCCTCTTTTTATTTAATTTCTCTTAACTTTTCACTTTGCGGTCCTGGTGACTCTCTTCTTTTCATATATCTTTCGGCCTTTCTTTATGTTTTATATTTTTTTCTTTCGTTTTGCACCCTCTTTTCTTTTCCTTTAGCTTTTAGCCTTTCTTTGCATTCCTCTTTTCTTTTCATCTAGGTCCTAGCCTTTCGCTTTGCATCCCTGTTTTCGTTTTATTTAGCTTTTGACTTTCGTTTTGCACCATTTCTTTTCATTAAGCATTTCGTTTTCCGTCCCTTTTTTTCTTTGTATTTAGCTGAGCCTTTCGTTTTGAAAATTTTGACGCTGGTTACGTAACTTTATTTATTGATTTATTTATTCATTCAGTCATTTATTTATTTATGTTTACTTCACCGGGGTCCCAGCGCTGGCATGTGTTTACCTGTGTTACCTGGCTCAAACGTAAGGAGCAACTTAACAAACCTTCACTCCTTCACCCGGTCCAAGCGCTGGCGTTTACCCGTGTCACCTGGCTCAGACATCGGGACCAACTTAACAAACCTTCACTACTTCGCCCGGTCCAAGCGCTGGCATGTGATTACCTGTGTTACCTGCCTCAAAGATGAAAGCCAGTTCACCTTTCTTGTCAACGGCCACACCACGTTGAAAACACCGCTTCTCGTCCGATCAGCGAAGTTAAGCGACGTTGGGTCTGGATAGTACTTGGATGGGTGACCGCCTGGGAACACCAGATGCTGTTGGCATCCCTCTTTTTATTTAATTTCTCTTAACTTTTCACTTTGCGGTCCTGGTGACTCTCTTCTTTTCATATATCTTTCGGCCTTTCGTTATGTTTTATATTTTTTTTCTTTCGTTTTGCACCCCTCTTCTTTTCTTTTCCTTTAGCTTTTAGCCTTTCTTTTGCATTCCTCTTTTCTTTTCATCTAGGTCCTAGCCTTTCGCTTTGCATCCCTGTTTTCGTTTTATTTAGCTTTTTGACTTTCGTTTTGCACCATTTCTTTTCATTAAGCATTTCGTTTTCCGTCCCTTTTTTTTTCTTTGTATTTAGCTGAGCCTTTCGTTTTTGAAAATTTTGACGCTGGTTACGTAACTTTATTTATTTATTTATTTATTCATTCATTCATTTATTTATTTATTTTTACTTCACCGGGGTCCCAGCGCTGGCATGTGTTTACCTGTGTTACCTGGCTCAAACGTAAGGAGCAACTTAACAAACCTTCACTCCTTCACCCGGTCCAAGCGCTGGCGTTTACCCGTGTCACCTGGCTCAGACATCAGGACCAACTTAACAAACCTTCACTACTTCGCCCGGTCCAAGCGCTGGCATGTGATTACCTGTGTTACCTGCCTCAAAGATGAAAGCCAGTTCACCTTTCTTGTCAACGGCCACACCACGTTGAAAACACCGCTTCTCGTCCGATCAGCGAAGTTAAGCGACGTTGGGTCTGGATAGTACTTGGATGGGTGACCGCCTGGGAACACCAGATGCTGTTGGCATCCCTCTTTTTATTTAATTTCTCTTAACTTTTCACTTTGCGGTCCTGGTGACTCTTTTCTTTTCATATATCTTTCGGCCTTTCGTTATGTTTTATATTTTTTTTCTTTCGTTTTGCACCCCTCTTCTTTTCTTTTCCTTTAGCTTTTAGCCTTTCTTTTGCATTCCTCTTTTCTTTTCATCTAGGTCCTAGCCTTTCGCTTTGCATCCCTGTTTTCGTTTTATTTAGCTTTTTGACTTTCGTTTTGCACCATTTCTTTTCATTAAGCATTTCGTTTTCCGTCCCTTTTTTTTTCTTTGTATTTAGCTGAGCCTTTCGTTTTTGAAAATTTTGACGCTGGTTACGTAACTTTATTTATTTATTTATTTATTCATTCATTCATTTATTTATTTATTTTTACTTCACCGGGGTCCCAGCGCTGGCATGTGTTTACCTGTGTTACCTGGCTCAAACGTAAGGAGCAACTTAACAAACCTTCACTCCTTCACCCGGTCCAAGCGCTGGCGTTTACCCGTGTCACCTGGCTCAGACATCGGGACCAACTTAACAAACCTTCACTACTTCGCCCGGTCCAAGCGCTGGCATGTGATTACCTGTGTTACCTGCCTCAAAGATGAAAGCCAGTTCACCTTTCTTGTCAACGGCCACACGTTGAAAACACCGCTTCTCGTCCGATCAGCGAAGTTAAGCGACGTTGGGTCTGGATAGTACTTGGATGGGTGACCGCCTGGGAACACCAGATGCTGTTGGCATCCCTCTTTTTATTTAATTTCTCTTAACTTTTCACTTTGCGGTCCTGGTGACTCTTTTCTTTTCATATATCTTTCGGCCTTTCGTTATGTTTTATATTTTTTTCTTTCGTTTTGCACCCTCTTCTTTTCTTTCCTTTAGCTTTTAGCCTTTCTTTTGCATTCCTCTTTTCTTTTCATCTAGGTCCTAGCCTTTCGCTTTGCATCCCTGTTTTCGTTTTATTTAGCTTTTTGACTTTCGTTTTGCACCATTTCTTTTCATTAAGCATTTCGTTTTCCGTCCCTTTTTTTTCTTTGTATTTAGCTGAGCCTTTCGTTTTGAAAAATTTTGACGCTGGTTACGTAACTTTATTTATTTATTTATTTATTCATTCATTCATTTATTTATTTATTTTTACTTCACCGGGGTCCCAGCGCTGGCATGTGTTTACCTGTGTTACCTGGCTCAAACGTAAGGAGCAACTTAACAAACCTTCACTCCTTCACCCGGTCCAAGCGCTGGCGTTTACCCGTGTCACCTGGCTCAGACATCGGGACCAACTTAACAAACCTTCACTACTTCGCCCGGTCCAAGCGCTGGCATGTGATTACCTGTGTTACCTGCCTCAAAGATGAAAGCCAGTTCACCTTTCTTGTCAACGGCCACACCACGTTGAAAACACCGCTTCTCGTCCGATCAGCGAAGTTAAGCGACGTTGGGTCTGGATAGTACTTGGATGGGTGACCGCCTGGGAACACCAGATGCTGTTGGCATCCCTCTTTTTATTTAATTTCTCTTAACTTTTCACTTTGCGGTCCTGGTGACTCTTTTCTTTTCATATATCTTTCGGCCTTTCGTTATGTTTTATATTTTTTTCTTTCGTTTTGCACCCCTCTTCTTTTCTTTTCCTTTAGCTTTTAGCCTTTCTTTTGCATTCCTCTTTTCTTTTCATCTAGGTCTTAGCCTTTCGCTTTGCATCCCTGTTTTCGTTTTATTTAGCTTTTTGACTTTCGTTTTGCACCATTTCTTTTCATTAAGCATTTCGTTTTCCGTCCCTTTTTTTTTCTTTGTATTTAGCTGAGCCTTTCGTTTTTGAAAATTTTGACGCTGGTTACGTAACTTTATTTATTTATTTATTTATTCATTCATTCTGTGGTGCCCCGCGGGCCGCGACACCACTCGTGTCATCATCATCTTCTCCGGCAATATTTTCCGATGACAACAGCGGTATCGACCGCTAAAGCACAACACGGACTCCAACACATGATTGTCCCCAAACGCACTGTTCATTTACCAACCTATACACAATTGCCCATTAACGCACCCGCTTATCTCTCTAAGCCAAAACACAATCAACCGCGGCCAAAACACAATCAACCGCGGCCAAAACACGATCAACCGCGGAACAAAATGTTATGAAAACAAAGCTGCGTCACCGCGTGACAGCTACACTAAGGATTACAATCGAGTGTACGCCAACCTTATTACACATGTCGGTTAGGTAGATTATTGTATGAGCTCGGTGTGAGTTTGATGTATGACTCACACGCCTGACGTATTACCCTCGTGATGTCTGTATGTATGTCATGCCTATATAAGAAGCATTTATTCAGGCTAGGGATCAGATCAGCCAGCACTCTGTTCGTGTGCTGTACACCCAGTTGTCCTTCCCTAGACAACATGGGCAGAACATTCATCTTTGCTACTGTGAGTATGGAGTGAAGAATTACCATAGAGGAAAGCGTATCTAACATATCTATTGTGTTCTATTATCTTAGTTTTACTTAGGATTATATTTCTATGATACTTTATTGTGTGAGTTTTTACTCAATATTATACCAGTGCTAACGTCAGTAACCAATAGTGAAAGAAAACCTGAAGACTCATTGAGTCTCGTAAGCCAGTCGCTGGTTTAAACAATATTTTTACCCTTTGTAATATTAAGTAGTATTAAGGTAGAATAAAATACATATAAGAAAGGCGACACCGTTTCATCACCCCATTTACGAACTCCTTTAAATACTCCTAAAGTACCAGAATTTTAAGTCAAGTGTCACTAGTACAAACAGTGTGTCGTCTCCCCTGTGTGACCCGAGATAACGGGTTACAACATTGGTGTCAGGTGTGGGGTGGTGAAACTGGTGGTGAAACTTGTGGTGAAACTTGTGGTAAAACTTGTGGTGAAACTTTTGGTGAAACTTGCGATTTATATTGGTTTATATTGGTATTGTACTGGTGTATGTCCACATCCGAAAGCGAGGGAGAAGACAGTTATTCTTGGAATTACGGGAATAAGACTTTAGAGTTAAAAATGCCAGACCAAGGCAAGAACCCTCCCCCCACCAAAGGAGATGGAAAATCGATCACCCTTGCCCATGATGATCTTGTCACGCTACTTAGCCGTCATACCTTGAATGATTTTAGTAGAGTGCAGGGACTCTTATATTTTTGTGGTGGAGAAGAAAAAAGTAGCAAAGCACCAAACCTCCCATGCCATAAGCTAGCAAAGAAATGGATAGAGGATATTGATAGCCGGACACAGGCAAATTGGGACACTACCGGAAAGATTGAGTTAGCCAAACAATATGCCCTGGGAGCAGCTAGCGATCATCTCCTCGGTTTTATCACTAGATGTGGACAGGATTGGGAAAAAGTAAAGGAAGACTTCCTACGTGTGTTTCCCACAGTAAGGACCTTTTCGGTCCTCCAGAAAGAATTGGGAGAGGCAAAACGGCGGACAGGAGAAAACATCCGCACCTTCCTCATCCGCCTGGAGACATTGAGAGACGAGTTGATCGCTCTCAAGCCTGACAATGCCAGTTTGCTAACTGAGATAACCGCTTTACGGCTCAGAGAGGCTTTCCCTCCGGCCCTCTTACTCATCCTAACGGAGGAAGAAAAGGGGGACCCACAGAAGGTATTAAAGAAAGGGTATGAGTATATTAAAGCTTATCCAGAGTCGAAGCTATCCGATGCCGATATCGCCAAAGAAATAAAAGTGCTGAACGTCTGTTCCACCCAGGCATCCCTACCCAAACATGTCTCACAAGCCCGTCCTCCACGCCCTCCAGGCCAGTCACGTTACCCGATACCCCAAAGGGGAGGACGGCACGCCGCGCCACCTACACGCCCATATGGGAACGCGCCCACACCACCTACATGTTATGCTTGTGGGTATGTAGGACACATGGCTCGCGATTGCACATATGGAAGGCAGTATAGGGGTGCCTACCACCCACCAACGGGCTCTCGGTACCCTCAGTACCAGCCCACTCGAAACAGGCGTCAGCCTGTCTCGCCTTGCGCTGCCTGGCGCCCGGAGTACACGGCCGGTCCCTCACCCCGTAGCTCCTGGGTCAACCCTGACCACGAGAAGAACAAAAAAAAAACGACCCCAGAGTAGATGCGGCAGTCCACGGCCCTACCAACGCCCTCACGTTGAGATTGTGCGTAGGCGCTAATGCACAAAAGGAGATGGTTTACGCAATGCTAGACACAGGAGCAGGAGCGTCCCTAATAGAAGAAGATTTATTTAGGAAGGTAGGCGGGAAGATGATAGTTACAGAACCTCTCTCCATACAAGGGGTAGATCGGACTCCAATCCCTAATAAAGGAATAGACGAAGTAGTAGTAGACTTTGGGCACGGAGAAATTATAGAAAAGTTTGTAGTAATATCACAAGGTATAGTGTTACCAACAGCAGTTTTGTTGGGCCTAGAATTTATGTGGAGACAAAATGTGGTAGCTGCACCGCTGGCCACCCCTGGGCAGTTTAGTGTAATGGTGGGCGCCTACCCAGTGGAAGTACATTCCCTGGCTGCAGACGATATGAGCCCGTACCCAGAAGATTGACTAACCGACCATAAACCTACTTTAGACGAGATGGAGGAAGTACCAGTGGAAGCATACGCTATTAACGTGGCGTCCTTGCTACCAGGCACGGCAGGGTATGTCACTCTGGAGGCAGAGATTGGCAGAGCCCAGCAAGCCTTATTTCTCCCAAGGTCCAATGATATCCCTTCTTCATTTTATTTCCCGGGTTCGTAACCTTAACTCCTAACGTCAAACAAAACAAAGTCTAATTCATAATTCCCTATGCTAACACAACTGAAGAAACTATTGAGATGCCAACAGGTGAAGTGATGGGACACATTTATTCTTGTCGCTCAGAATACTATCAATCATCGAATAATGAATGTGTAGCGGCTGTCACAAAAACAGCTACAAATCCGCCTGTAACCAAGTCAAGTAAGAAGATGTTAATCGATAAGCTTATAGACGAGCTATTTTTACCCTCACAACTGGAAAATTGCTGTCTGAAGGGCCTAACCGGCAAGTATCCTGATGTGTTTGCTCTAAAAACGAGCCACTCACTATTACCCCTATTATGTTCACACTTTAAGGCTAAAAATGACAAGCCTATATATAAAAAGCCATACCCAATACCAGTAAAATATCATAAAGAAATAGAGATTCAGCTCAAGGACCTTGAGGCCCAGGGTATTATACGCCCTAGTGCGTCACCCTACAGCGCACCTCTAGTCCCTGTTGCTAAAAGGATGGTGGAGTCAGACTTTGTCTCGACTTCCGCGCTTTGAACGATGAATTGATTGATGACAAACATCCCTCCCTAACATTAACCTCATTTTGCAACAGTTAGGGGAAAGTAAAGTATTCACCTCCCTTGATTTGCGCCAGGGCTACCACCAAGTCCCATTGGCAGAGGAATCTAAACACTTGACAGCCTTCACGACACCTTATGGCCTCTATGAATTCACTACAGTCCCCTTTGGATTAAAAACAGCACCTGCAGCCTATCAACGGATCATGAATCAAGTTCTCATAGGTCTGACAGGAAGAATTGTACATGTATACCTTGATGATTTGATAGTACAAGGGAAAGACATGGACCATCACCTAAAGAACCTCCATGCCGTCTTGGACAGACTGCAGAAGGCTCACCTGTCCTTAAGACTAGATAAGTGTTCCTTTTTCAAAGAGCAAGTAGATTATCTGGGTCACATTGTTAGTGCTTCTGGCTTGAAGCCTCAGCCCTCAAAGGTACAGGCGGTGCAACAACTCACTCCTCCGAAAACAGTCAAAGAACTTCAAGGTTTCCTGGGATTGGTTAACTTTTATAGGAAATTCATTAAAGACTTTGCCAAGATAGCATCCCCACTTAATAATTTACTCAAAGGGAGGAAAGTAACCAAGAATGATAAGACACATCTGGAGTGGAATGAAGAGGCATTGCATGCATTTAGCACACTAAAGAACAGTCTAACGACTGACATTGTTTTAGCCTTTCCGGATTTCCGGAAGCCCTTCAATCTCACCACAGATGCGTCAGATAAGGCAATAGGTGGTGTGTTGCAACAAAAGGATGAAAATGGTAGTTTACGTCCCATAGCATATTTTAGTAGAACCCTGAATGGGGCAGAACGTAACTACTCAGCGGTAGAGAAGCTTTAGCAGTCATCTATGGCCTCAGTACTAACTGACCCCTTATCTTGGGTTATAGGATACACATCCTGTCGGACCATAGACCACTGACTTGGCTGTTAAAAAGCACAGTACCTAGCAGCAGGATTGCACGCTGGCAGACACTTCTAGGAGAATTTGACTTTAGTATTGATTATCTCCCAGGCTCCAGCAACATGGTAGCAGATTTTTTGTCAAGGATTAGGAATCAGGAGAGCGACGTGATAGAAGGCGAATTGGATGCTCGAATTATGTCTGTCACCCTTACGGGTGGACAGGACATGTCTGTCGCCTCTCCGGAGGGACATGACAAACAGGATAAGTTTCTCCATTGGAGTCTTGCTGGACTCATGGAGCACCAGGATCGCGATCCTGAACTGAGAGAATTGAAGCATGCTTTTGAACAGACCACCGGTGGTAACGTACATGAGAGAGATGAGAGAGATGAGAGAAAGGTTGCAGAGAGGAGCAATGTAACGTTAAATGCAGCTAAGAGGCACTTCAAAAAACTGCCTCTTAGTGAAGTGTGTGTAGAGAACGGCATTCTCTACCGCAATGTTTGCGATGAATACAACAAGCAGAAAAGACTGGTTATCGTTCCACCAAGCTACATTCCTAACGCGTTAGCTTTGGCGCATTCCATGCTACCTGCAGGGCATGGAGGCACTAAGGTTACGTTGGCACGCTGTCGCAAGTTTGCGTACTGGCCGGGAATGAAGGCGGACGTGGAGCAATATGTCAGATCTTGTCCTGTCTGTTGTCGGTTTAAGAAAAGGGGATCCCCGCCAGCTCCACTTATGAGGTATCCAGAGGTTGGCCAACCGTTTGACAGAGTCCATATGGATATTGTCGGACCTTTGTCTGTTTCAGACGAAGGCTATAGGTATGTACTGACAGTGATAGACGTCCTGTCACGCTTCTTGGTAGCAACCCCCCTTCGTACGAATACAGCCAAGGAAGTGGCAGCTGCGTTCTACAAGAACGTAGTCTGTGTACACAGCATCCCGCCGATTCTAGTCACGGATCAAGGAAAGGAGTTCGTCAACACTCTCTTACGAGAGTTGACTCAGTTGTTACAGATTGATCATCTAAGGACAACTCCTTATCACCCGTCTGCAAACGGTGTGATAGAAAGGCCTAATGGCACCTTAATAAATATCTTGAGAACTTTGTGCGAGGACAATCGCGGTATCTGGGACCAAATGCTTCCGGTTGCAACACACGCCTACAACACTGCCTACCATCGTGTTCTGAAAGATTCACCATTTTCTTGCTTTTCTCTCAGGACCCAAATGTTCCTTTTGAAGTGCTTGAGAATAAACTCCAACCTTGTTATGATGTTGACAGCTATAAAGCATTTACTTCTAGTGTCGCGCAGCGGACCTATAAACTATGTCAGACCAATATAGATATAGGATGGCAGGAGTCAGAAAGAATGTTTAGGAAATCCAAACCCAAACAGGTGGTAGTAGGAGATCGGGTCTACTTAAGGCATGTATGTACAAAGGGCGAACCCAAGAAGCTCCAGCCCTTGTTCAATGGACCTTTTAGGGTGCTAGAAAAAATAAGCCCTGTAGTCTTACGACTGCGTCATGTTAGAGGTGGTAAGATCAAGACAGTTCACACAAATAATGTTCAGGTCGTTCACGAGGACTCTCTTGGCTTCCATGACTCTCCTAATGTCAGGCGTGCATACCCTCTCCCTGATCAAGTAGTAGAAGTGGACCCACTCCCCATGACTTATTCCCCCGAGGAGCCGCTGCCATTGTCCTTTCCAGCTCCTTCCGAGCTCTCCTCACCGGCTCCTGTCTCCTCAGATGCTTCCGAGGTCCCCTCATTGGTTCCCTCAGCTCCTTCAGAGCCCTGTGTCAGTCGCTCATTACGCTCCAATACGGTACCCCCTTCTCTCCCCAATGTCATGGAACGCCCTCTTGAGTATCGCCAACGCCCAACGAACTGATGCCCCCTATAATTACAGATCCTGGGTGTTGCCCTTTCCTTGTCTTCCCTTGATCCCTCCCGGGAGCAACCCATTCGTCCCGGCCTCGTCTTCTCCCCAGTCTTTAAGATGCTGTTGACAGGACGGTACTATGTTGTCCCCGTCGTCATCAAGACGGACGACATCCAACGTCCTCTCATCAACGTGGCAAATCTAACAGCGGAAGTTTCATGGTCGATTGAACATATGAATCAATCGTTCCCTACTGTTGGTCTACTCAGGCGCATTCTAGACTCTTTTCACATTGAGTTTGCGAAGTTATTCAAAGATCTTAACAGCTTTCTGTCGGCTATGAGTGGTAGAGATGGAAGCCCGTTTCGGACTCGCCAGAAGCGAGGGGCCGTGGATTTCCTTGGCTCGGTAGCAAACCTCCTTTTCGGTACGGCCACTCAGGCCCAAATAGATGTGATACACGGAAGCTCTCCCAGCTCTACCCTGTCCACAGAAGAGACGTCAACAACCTCCATCAGGAAGTCCTCAACGCCACAGTTCGGGACCTCCGTCATGTTCATTCTGCCATCTCCGTCTAGAGTCCGCCTCGGCTTTGGCCTCAGCTATTATCCGTCAGTTCTCACTAAAAACCTTGCAAATTGAAGGGGAAATGCGTATTTTGGAGACTATCCTTCTCATTCAGTTGGCACTTAGTGACCTGAATCATGATACTCTGAATCTCAAGCTTGGCCTTCAGCAGCTGTCCCAAACGCAGGTTTCCCCTCTCCTCCTTCCAAATGATGTACTATTTCGTGTGCTCAGCAATGCGTCACTCCATTACCCAGGCTTACTTTTCCCTGCAGCACATGAATATTTAGCATTGTATAGAGATGTCTCTAGGGTTATTTCTAAAGGTACGCTTTCCTCAGGAACCTTTCACTTCTACTTACAAATCCCCATGAAAGGGGATCCCTCTGACGTGTTCGATGTGTTTAAAATGGACGCATTGCCTTTTCATCTTGATGGCACGCCATATTTTCTGCACACCGATACGCTTTCCACTTACCTTGCGGTTTCTGAAGACCGCACTCACTATATGCTCTTAGACTCCTTGGACCGCTGTACTAAACACCACCTGCTCTATGTATGTCCCCCTATCGCCCCTGTCTACTCGACTTCTGTCCGGCGCTGCGAGATCGCTCTCTTTCTCGATCGCCCAGACGCCCTCTCGCTGTGTTCTAAGTCTCTCCTCAGAGTCTTCCCCCCGGTCTTCATCCCGTCTCCTGCGGGCTGGGTCTTCGCTACCGATACTCCCCAGGTGGTCACCATGGTCTGCCCGGACAGCCCGGTCTCCAAATACAGGCAGACCATCAACGGGACGGGACTCCTCAGCCTCGGTATGGGCTGTAGTGCCCACTCCGACGCCTTCAGCCTCCCTGCCTCTGCTACTATGGACGGTGACGCCCCGCTGACGGTTCATCGCGCCCCCTTCCACATCGGACGTGACGTGATCTCATCGCTCCTGGCCAGGACTCCCCTTGGCCCCTTCCCCTCCCCGCCGCCGTCGCCCGGGTCGTCTCTGGCCCCCCCGCTGGACCTCCCTCCAGCACTTCACGCGCTCCAGGAATCCGTCTCTCCGGTCCCCGCCTTCGACCCCTTCCTCCCTTGGTGGGGGTGGCTGCTCCTCCTCGGCGTCGTCTTCGTCGCCGGTGGGGTGGCCTTCTTCTGTCTCTTCAGGTCCCGTCTCTCGCAGGACTTCTCCCCCACGATCCCGCCATCCCCGTCTTGGCCCTCCATGGTCGTCCGCCGGACGGAACGCTTCGTGACACGAGGACGTGGCGTTATTTTAACGGGGGGGGGTATGTGGTGCCCCGCGGGCCGCGACACCACTCGTGTCATCATCATCTTCTCCGGCAATATTTTCCGATGACAACAGCGGTATCGACCGCTAAAGCACAACACGGACTCCAACACATGATTGTCCCCAAACGCACTGTTCATTTACCAACCTATACACAATTGCCCATCAACGCACCCGCTTATCTCTCTAAGCCAAAACACAATCAACCGCGGCCAAAACACAATCAACCGCGGCCAAACACGATCAACCGCGGAACAAAATATTATGAAAACAAAGCTGCGTCACCGCGTGACAGCTACACTAAGGATTACAATCGAGTGTACGCCAACCTTATTACACATGTCGGTTAGGTAGATTATTGTATGAGCTCGGTGTGAGTTTGATGTATGACTCACACGCCTGACGTATTACCCTCGTGATGTCTGTATGTATGTCATGCCTATATAAGAAGCATTTATTCAGGCTAGGGATCAGATCAGCCAGCACTCTGTTCGTGTGCTGTACACCCAGTTGTCCTTCCCTAGACAACATGGGCAGAACATTCATCTTTGCTACTGTGAGTATGGAGTGAAGAATTACCATAGAGGAAAGCGTATCTAACATATCTATTGTGTTCTATTATCTTAGTTTTACTTAGGATTATATTTCTATGATACTTTATTGTGTGAGTTTTTACTCAATATTATACCAGTGCTAACGTCAGTAACCAATAGTGAAAGAAAACCTGAAGACTCATTGAGTCTCGTAAGCCAGTCGCTGGTTTAAACAATATTTTTACCCTTTGTAATATTAAGTAGTATTAAGGTAGAATAAAATACATATAAGAAAGGCGACACCGTTTCATCACCCCATTTACGAACTCCTTTAAATACTCCTAAAGTACCAGAATTTTAAGTCAAGTGTCACTAGTACAAACAGTGTGTCGTCTCCCCTGTGTGACCCGGGATAACGGGTTACAACAATTCATTTATTTATTTATTTTTACTTCACCGGGGTCCCAGCGCTGGCATGTGTTTACCTGTGTTACCTGGCTCAAACGTAAGGAGCAACTTAACAAACCTTCACTCCTTCACCCGGTCCAAGCGCTGGCGTTTACCCGTGTCACCTGGCTCAGACATCGGGACCAACTTAACAAACCTTCACTACTTCGCCCGGTCCAAGCGCTGGCATGTGATTACCTGTGTTACCTGCCTCAAAGATGAAAGCCAGTTCACCTTTCTTGTCAACGGCCACA
Organism: Eriocheir sinensis; assembly: GCF_024679095.1. NCBI lineage: Eukaryota > Metazoa > Arthropoda > Malacostraca > Decapoda > Varunidae > Eriocheir > Eriocheir sinensis. The sequence continues at coordinate 21,176,087 of NC_066525.1, read as the reverse complement.
CCACGTTGAAAACACCGCTTCTCGTCCGATCAGCGAAGTTAAGCGACGTTGGGTCTGGATAGTACTTGGATGGGTGACCGCCTGGGAACACCAGATGCTATTGGCATCCCTCTTTTTATTTAATTTCTCTTAACTTTTCACTTTGCGGTCCTGGTGACTCTTTTCTTTTCATATATCTTTCGGCCTTTTGTTATGTTTTATATTTTTTTTCTTTCGTTTTGCACCCCTCTTCTTTTCTTTTCCTTTAGCTTTTAGCCTTTCTTTTGCATTCCTCTTTTCTTTTCATCTAGGTCTTAGCCTTTCGCTTTGCATCCCTGTTTTCGTTTTATTTAGCTTTTTGACTTTCGTTTTGCACCATTTCTTTTCATTAAGCATTTCGTTTTCCGTCCCTTTTTTTTTCTTTGTATTTAGCTGAGCCTTTCGTTTTTGAAAATTTTGACGCTGGCTACGTAACTTTATTTATTTATTTATTTATTCATTCATTCATTTATTTATTTATTTTTACTTCACCGGGGTCCCAGCGCTGGCATGTGTTTACCTGTGTTACCTGGCTCAAACGTAAGGAGCAACTTAACAAACCTTCACTCCTTCACCCGGTCCAAGCGCTGGCGTTTACCCGTGTCACCTGGCTCAGACATCGGGACCAACTTAACAAACCTTCACTACTTCGCCCGGTCCAAGCGCTGGCATGTGATTACCTGTGTTACCTGCCTCAAAGATGAAAGCCAGTTCACCTTTCTTGGCAACGGCCACTCCACGTTGAAAACACCGCTTCTCGTCCGATCAGCGAAGTTAAGCGACGTTGGGTCTGGATAGTACTTGGATGGGTGACCGCCTGGGAACACCAGATGCTGTTGGCATCCCTCTTTTTATTTAATTTCTCTAAACTTTTCACTTTGCGGTCCTGGTGACTCTTTTCTTTTCATATATCTTTCGGCCTTTCGTTATGTTTTTTTTTTTTTTCTTTCGTTTTGCACCCCTCTTCTTTTCTTTTCCTTTAGCTTTTAGCCTTTCTTTTGCATTCCTCTTTTCTTTTCATCTAGGTCTTAGCCTTTCGCTTTGCATCCCTGTTTTCGTTTTATTTAGCTTTTTGACTTTCGTTTTGCACCATTTCCTTTCATTAAGCATTTCGTTTTCCGTCCCTTTTTTTTTCTTTGTATTTAGCTGAGCCTTTCGTTTTTGAAAATTTTGACGCTGGCTACGTAACTTTATTTATTTATTTATTTATTCATTCATTCATTTATTTATTTATTTTTACTTCACCGGGGTCCCAGCGCTGGCATGTGTTTACCTGTGTTACCTGGTTCAAACGTAAGGAGCAACTTAACAAACCTTCACTCCTTCACCCGGTCCAAGCGCTGGCGTTTACCCGTGTCACCTGGCTCAGACATCGGGACCAACTTAACAAACCTTCACTACTTCGCCCGGTCCAAGCGCTGGCATGTGATTACCTGTGTTACCTGCCTCAAAGATGAAAGCCAGTTCACCTTTCTTGTCAACGGCCACACCACGTTGAAAACACCGCTTCTCGTCCGATCAGCGAAGTTAAGCGACGTTGGGTCTGGATAGTACTTGGATGGGTGACCGCCTGGGAACACCAGATGCTGTTGGCATCCCTCTTTTTATTTAATTTCTCTTAACTTTTCACTTTGCGGTCCTGGTGACCCTTTTCTTTTCATATATCTTTCGGCCTTTCGTTATGTTTTATATTTTTTTTCTTTCGTTTTGCACCCCTCTTCTTTTCTTTTCCTTTAGCTTTTAGCCTATCTTTTGCATTCCTCTTTTCTTTTCATCTAGGTCTTAGCCTTTCGCTTTGCATCCCTGTTTTCGTTTTATTTAGCTTTTTGACTTTCGTTTTGCACCATTCTTTTCATTAAGCATTTCGTTTTCCGTCCCTTTTTTTTTCTTTATATTTAGCTGAGCCTTTCGTTTTTGAAAATTTTGACGCTGGTTACGTAACTTTATTTATTTATTCATTCATTCATTTATTTATTTATTTTTACTTCACCGGGGTCCCAGCGCTGGCATGTGTTTACCTGTGTTACCTGGCTCAAACGTAAGGAGCAACTTAACAAACCTTCACTCCTTCACCCGGTCCAAGCGCTGGCGTTTACCCGTGTCACCTGGCTCAGACATCGGGACCAACTTAACAAACCTTCACTACTTCGCCCGGTCCAAGCGCTGGCATGTGATTACCTGTGTTACCTGCCTCAAAGATGAAAGCCAGTTCATCTTTCTTGTCAACGGCCACACCACGTTGAAAACACCGCTTCTCGTCCGATCAGCGAAGTTAAGCGACGTTGGGTCTGGATAGTACTTGGATGGGTGACCGCCTGGGAACACCAGATGCTGTTGGCATCCCTCTTTTTATTTAATTTCTCTTAACTTTTCACTTTGCGGTCCTGGTGACTCTTTTCTTTTCATATATCTTTCGGCCTTTCGTTATGTTTTATATTTTTTTTTCTTTCGTTTTGCACCCCTCTTCTTTTCTTTTCCTTTAGCTTTTAGCCTTTCTTTTGCATTCCTCTTTTCTTTTCATCTAGGTCTTAGCCTTTCGGTTTGCATCCCTGTTTTCGTTTTATTTAGCTTTTTGATTTTCGTTTTGCACCATTTCTTTTCATTAAGCATTTCATTTTCCGTCCCTTTTTTTTTCTTTGTATTTAGCTGAGCCTTTCGTTTTTTAAAATTTTGACGCTCGTTACGTAACTTTATTTATTTATTTATTCATTCATTCATTTATTTATTTATTTTTACTTCACCGGGGTCCCAGCGCTGGCATGTGTTTACCTGTGTTACCTGGCTCAAACGTAAGGAGCAACTTAACAAACCTTCACTCCTTCACCCGGTCCAAGCGCTGGCGTTTACCCGTGTCACCTGGCTCAGACATCAGGACCAACTTAACAAACCTTCACTACTTCACCCGGTCCAAGCGCTGGCATGTGATTACCTGTGTTACCTGCCTCAAAGATGAAAGCCAGTTCACCTTTCTTGTCAACGGCCACACCACGTTGAAAACACCGCTTCTCGTCCGATCAGCGAAGTTAAGCGACGTTGGGTCTGGATAGTACTTGGATGGGTGACCGCCTGGGAACACCAGATGCTGTTGGCATCCCTCTTTTTTTTTAATTTCTCTTAACTTTTCACTTTGCGGTCCTGGTGACTCTTTTCTTTTCATATATCTTTCGGCCTTTCGTTATGTTTTATATTTTTTTTCTTTCGTTTTGCACCCCTCTTCTTTTCTTTTCCTTTAGCTTTTAGCCTTTCTTTTGCATTCCTCTTTTCTTTTCATCTAGGTCTTAGCCTTTCGCTTTGCATCCCTGTTTTCGTTTTATTTAGCTTTTTGATTTTCGTTTTGCACCATTTCTTTTCATTAAGCATTTCGTTTTCCGTCCCTTTTTTTTTCTTTGTATTTAGCTGAGCCTTTCGTTTTTGAAAATTTTGACGCTGGTTACGTAACTTTATTTATTTATTTATTCATTCATTCATTTATTTATTTATTTTTACTTCACCGGGGTCCCAGCGCTGGCATGTGTTTACCTGTGTTACCTGGCTCAAACGTAAGGAGCAACTTAACAAACCTTCACTCCTTCACCCGGTCCAAGCGCTGGCGTTTACCCGTGTCACCTGGCTCAGACATCGGGACCAACTTAACAAACCTTCACTACTTCGCCCGGTCCAAGCGCTGGCATGTGATTACCTGTGTTACCTGCCTCAAAGATGAAAGCCAGTTCACCTTTCTTGTCAACGGCCACACCACGTTGAAAACACCGCTTCTCGTCCGATCAGCGAAGTTAAGCGACGTTGGGTCTGGATAGTACTTGGATGGGTGACCGCCTGGGAACACCAGATGCTGTTGGCATCCCTCTTTTTATATAATTTCTCTTAACTTTTCACTTTGCGGTCCTGATGACTCTTTTCTTTTCATATATCTTTCGGCCTTCCGTTATGTTTTCTATTTTTTTTCTTTCGTTTTGCACCCCTCTCCTTTTCTTTTCCTTTAGCTTTTAGCCTTTCTTTTGCATTCCTCTTTTCTTTTCATCTAGGTCTTAGCCTCTCGCTTTGCATCCCTGTTTTCGTTTTATTTAGCTTTTGGACTTTCGTTTTGCACCATTTCTTTTCCTTAAGCATTTCGTTTTCCGTCCCTTTTTTTTTTTTTTTGTTTTGTTTTCATTTAGCTCAGCCTTTCGTTTTGAAAAAAAATGACGCTGGTTACGTAACTTTATTTATTTATTCATTCCTTTATTTCTTTATTTTTACTTCACCGGGGTCCCAGCGCTGGCATGTGTTTACCTGTGTTACCTGGCTCAAACATAAGGACCAACTTAACAAACCTTCACTACTTCACCCGGTCCAAGCGCTGGCATTTACCTGTGTCACCTGGCTCAAACATCAGGACCAACTTAACAAACCTTCACTACTTCGCCCGGTCCAAGCGCTGACATGTGATTACCTGTGTTACCTGCCTCAAAGATGAAAGCCAGTTCACCTTTCTTGTCAACGGCCACACCACGTTGAAAACACCGCTTCTCGTCCGATCAGCGAAGTTAAGCGACGTTGGGTCTGGATAGTACTTGGATGGGTGACCGCCTGGGAACACCAGATGCTGTTGGCATCCCTCTTTTTTATTTAATTTCTCTTAACTTTTCACTTTGCGGTCCTGATGACTCTTTTCTTTTCATATATCTTTTGGCCTTTCGTTATGTTTTATATTTTTTTCTTTCGTTTTGCACCCCTCTTCTTTTCTTTTCCTTTAGCTTTTAGCCTTTCTTTTGCATTCCTCTTTTCTTTTCATCTAGGTCTTAGCCTTTCGCTTTGCATCCCTGTTTTCGTTTTATTTAGCTTTTTGATTTTCGTTTTGCACCATTTCTTTTCATTAAGCATTTCATTTTCCGTCCCTTTTTTTTTCTTTGTATTTAGCTGAGCCTTTCGTTTTTTAAAATTTTGACGCTCGTTACGTAACTTTATTTATTTATTTATTCATTCATTCATTTATTTATTTATTTTTACTTCACCGGGGTCCCAGCGCTGGCATGTGTTTACCTGTGTTACCTGGCTCAAACGTAAGGAGCAACTTAACAAACCTTCACTCCTTCACCCGGTCCAAGCGCTGGCGTTTACCCGTGTCACCTGGCTCAGACATCGGGACCAACTTAACAAACCTTCACTACTTCGCCCGGTCCAAGCGCTGGCATGTGATTACCTGTGTTACCTGCCTCAAAGATGAAAGCCAGTTCACCTTTCTTGTCAACGGCCACGCCACGTTGAAAACACCGCTTCTCGTCCGATCAGCGAAGTTAAGCGACGTTGGGTCTGGATAGTACTTGGATGGGTGACCGCCTGGGAACACCAGATGCTGTTGGCATCCCTCTTTTTATTTAATTTCTCTTAACTTTTCACTTTGCGGTCCTGGTGACTCTTTTCTTTTCATATATCTTTCGGCCTTTCGTTATGTTTTATATTTTTTTTCTTTCGTTTTGCACCCCTCTTCTTTTCTTTTCCTTTAGCTTTTAGCCTTTCTTTTGCATTCCTCTTTTCTTTTCATCTAGGTCTTAGCCTTTCGCTTTGCATCCCTGTTTTCGTTTTATTTAGCTTTTTGACTTTCGTTTTGCACCATTTCTTTTCATTAAGCATTTCGTTTTCCGTCCCTTTTTTTTTCTTTGTATTTAGCTGAGCCTTTCGTTTTTGAAAATTTTGACGCTGGTTACGTAACTTTATTTATTTATTTATTTATTCATTAATTATTTATTTTTATTTTTACTTCACCGGGGTCCCAGCGCTGGCATGTGTTTACCTGTGTTACCTGGCTCAAACGTAAGGAGCAACTTAACAAACCTTCACTCCTTCACCCGGTCCAAGCGCTGGCGTTTACCCGTGTCACCTGGCTCAGACATCGGGACCAACTTAACAAACCTTCACTACTTCGCCCGGTCCAAGCGCTGGCATGTGATTACCTGTGTTACCTGCCTCAAAGATGAAAGCCAGTTCACCTTTCTTGTCAACGGCCACGCCACGTTGAAAACACCGCTTCTCGTCCGATCAGCGAAGTTAAGCGACGTTGGGTCTGGATAGTACTTGGATGGGTGACCGCCTGGGAACACCAGATGCTGTTGGCATCCCTCTTTTTATTTAATTTCTCTTAACTTTTCACTTTGCGGTCCTGGTGACTCTTTTCTTTTCATATATCTTTCGGCCTTTCGTTATGTTTTATATTTTTTTTCTTTCGTTTTGCACCCCTCTTCTTTTCTTTTCCTTTAGCTTTTAGCCTTTCTTTTGCATTCCTCTTTTCTTTTCATCTAGGTCTTAGCCTTTCGCTTTGCATCCCTGTTTTCGTTTTATTTAGCTTTTTGATTTTCGTTTTGCACCATTTCTTTTCATTAAGCATTTCATTTTCCGTCCCTTTTTTTTTCTTTGTATTTAGCTGAGCCTTTCGTTTTTTAAAATTTTGACGCTCGTTACGTAACTTTATTTATTTATTTATTCATTCATTCATTTATTTATTTATTTTTACTTCACCGGGGTCCCAGCGCTGGCATGTGTTTACCTGTGTTACCTGGCTCAAACGTAAGCAACAACAAACCTTCACTCCTTCACCCGGTCCAAGCGCTGGCGTTTACCCGTGTCACCTGGCTCAGACATCGGGACCAACTTAACAAACCTTCACTACTTCGCCCGGTCCAAGCGCTGGCATGTGATTACCTGTGTTACCTGCCTCAAAGATGAAAGCCAGTTCACCTTTCTTGTCAACGGCCACGCCACGTTGAAAACACCGCTTCTCGTCCGATCAGCGAAGTTAAGCGACGTTGGGTCTGGATAGTACTTGGATGGGTGACCGCCTGGGAACACCAGATGCTGTTGGCATCCCTCTTTTTATTTAATTTCTCTTAACTTTTCACTTTGCGGTCCTGGTGACTCTTTTCTTTTCATATATCTTTCGGCCTTTCGTTATGTTTTATATTTTTTTTCTTTCGTTTTGCACCCCTCTTCTTTTCTTTTCCTTTAGCTTTTAGCCTTTCTTTTGCATTCCTCTTTTCTTTTCATCTAGGTCTTAGCCTTTCGCTTTGCATCCCTGTTTTCGTTTTATTTAGCTTTTTGACTTTCGTTTTGCACCATTTCTTTTCATTAAGCATTTCGTTTTCCGTCCCTTTTTTTTTCTTTGTATTTAGCTGAGCCTTTCGTTTTTGAAAATTTTGACGCTGGTTACGTAACTTTATTTATTTATTTATTTATTCATTCATTCATTTATTTATTTATTTTTACTTCACCGGGGTCCCAGCGCTGGCATGTGTTTACCTGTGTTACCTGGCTCAAACGTAAGGAGCAACTTAACAAACCTTCACTCCTTCACCCGGTCCAAGCGCTGGCGTTTACCCGTGTCACCTGGCTCAGACATCAGGACCAACTTAACAAACCTTCACTACTTCGCCCGGTCCAAGCGCTGGCATGTGATTACCTGTGTTACCTGCCTCAAAGATGAAAGCCAGTTCACCTTTCTTGTCAACGGCCACACCACGTTGAAAACACCGCTTCTCGTCCGATCAGCGAAGTTAAGCGACGTTGGGTCTGGATAGTACTTGGATGGGTGACCGCCTGGGAACACCAGATGCTGTTGGCATCCCTCTTTTTATTTAATTTCTCTTAACTTTTCACTTTGCGGTCCTGGTGACTCTTTTCTTTTCATATATCTTTCGGCCTTTCGTTATGTTTTATATTTTTTTTCTTTCGTTTTGCACCCCTCTTCTTTTCTTTTCCTTTAGCTTTTAGCCTTTCTTTTGCATTCCTCTTTTCTTTTCATCTAGGTCTTAGCCTTTCGCTTTGCATCCCTGTTTTCGTTTTATTTAGCTTTTTGACTTTCGTTTTGCACCATTTCTTTTCATTAAGCATTTCGTTTTCCGTCCCTTTTTTTTTCTTTGTATTTAGCTGAGCCTTTCGTTTTTGAAAATTTTGACGCTGGTTACGTAACTTTATTTATTTATTTATTTATTCATTCATTCATTTATTTATTTATTTTTACTTCACCGGGGTCCCAGCGCTGGCATGTGTTTACCTGTGTTACCTGGCTCAAACGTAAGGAGCAACTTAACAAACCTTCACTCCTTCACCCGGTCCAAGCGCTGGCATGTGATTACCTGTGTTACCTGCCTCAAAGATGAAAGCCAGTTTACCTTTCTTGTCAACGGCCACACCATGTTGAAAACACCGCTTCTCGTCCGATCAGCGAAGTTAAGCGATGTTGGGTCTGGATAGTACTTGGATGGGTGACCGCCTGGGAACACCAGATGCTGTTGGCATCCCTCTTTTTATTTAATTTCTCTTAACTTTTCACTTTGCGGTCCTGGTGACTCTTTTCTTTTTATATATCTTTCGGCCTTTCGTTATGTTTTATATTTTTTTTCTTTTGTTTTACACCCCTCTTCTTTTCTTTTCCTTTAGCTTTTAGCCTTTCTTTTGCATTCCTCTTTTCTTTTCATCTAGGTCTTAGCCTTTCGCTTTGCATCCCTGTTTTCGTTTTATTTAACTTTTGACTTTCGTTTTGCACCATTTCTTTTCATTAAGCATTTCGTTTTGGGTCCCTTTTTTTTCTTTGTATTTAGCTGAGCCTTTCGTTTTTGAAAATTTTGACGCTGGTTACGTAACTTTATTTATTTATTTATTCATTCATTCATTTATTTATTTTTACTTCATAGGGGTCCCAGCGCTGGCATGTATTTACCTGTGTTACCTGGCTCAAACGTAAGGAGCAACTTAACAAACCTTCACTCCTTCACCCGGTCCAAGCGCTGGCGTTTACCCGTGTCGCCTGGCTCAGACATCAGGACCATCTTAACAAACCTTCACTACTTCGCCCGGTCCAAGCGCTGGCATGTGATTACCTGTGTTACCTGCCTCAAAGATGAAAGCCAGTTCACCTTTCTCGTCAACGGCCACACCACGTTGAAAACACCGCTTCTCGTCCGATCAGCGAAGTTAAGCGACGTTGATTCTGGATAGTACTTGGATGGGTGACCGCCTGGGAACACCAGATGCTGTTGGCATCCCTCTTTTTATTTAATTTCTCTTAACTTTTCACTTTGCGGTCCTGGTGACTCTTTTCTTTTCATATATCTTTCGGCCTTTCGTTATGTTTTATATTTTTTTCTTTCGTTTTGCACCCCTCTTCTTTTCTTTTCCTTTAGCTTTTAGCCTTTCTTTTGCATTCCTCTTTTCTTTTCATCTAGGTCTTAGCCTTTCGCTTTGCATCCCTGTTTTCGTTTTATTTAGCTTTTTGACTTTCGTTTTGCACCATTTCTTTTCATTAAGCATTTCGTTTTCCGTCCCTTTTTTTTTCTTTGTATTTAGCTGAGCCTTTCGTTTTTGAAAATTTTGACGCTGGTTACGTAACTTTATTTATTTATTTATTCATTCATTCATTAATTTATTTTTACTTCACCGGGGTCCCAGCGCTGGCATGTGTTTACCTGTGTTACCTGGCTCAAACATCAGGACCAACTTAACAAACCTTCACTACTTCACCCGGTCCAAGCGCTGGCATGTGTTTACATGTGTTTCTCGCTCAAACATCAGGACCAACTTAACAAACCTTTACTACTTCACACGATCCAAGCGCTGCCATGTGTTTACCTGTGTTACCTGCCTCAAAGATGAAAGCCAGTTCACCTTTCTTGTCAACGGCCACACCACGTTGAAAACACCGCTTCTCGTCCGATCAGCGAAGTTAAGCGATGTTGGGCCTCGATAGTACTTGGACGGGTGACCGCCTGGGAACACCAGATGCTGTTGGCATCCCTCTTTTTATTTAGTTTCTTTTAACTTTTCACTTTGCGCTCCTGGTGACTCTTATTTTCATATAGCTTTAGGCGTTTCGTTATGTATTTTTTTTCTTTTCCATTTAATTTTTAGCCTTTCGTTTTGCACCCCTCCTCTTTTCTTTTCATCTAACTTTTAGCCTTTCTTTTGCATTCCTCTTTTCTTTTCATCTAGGTCTTAGCCTTTCGCTTTGCATCCCTCTTTTCGTTTATTTAGCTTTTGGACTGTTGTTTTGCACCATTTCTTTTTTATTAAGCAATTCGTTTTCCGTCCCTTTTTTTTCATTTAGCTCAGCCTTTCGTTTTGAAATTTGTGACGCTGGTTACGTATCTTTATTTATTTATTTTTTCTTCACCGGAGTCCCAGCGCTGGCATGTGTTTACCTCTTACCTGGCTCAAATATCAGGATCAATTTAACAAACCTTCACTACTTCACCCGGTCCAAGCGCTGGCATGTGTTTACCTGTGTTACCTGGCTCAAACATCAGGACCAACTTAACAAACCTTCATTACTTCACCCGGTCCACGCGCTGGCATGTTTTTACCTGTGTTACCTGGCTCAAACATCAGGACCAACTTAACAAACCTTCACTACTTCACCCGGTCGAAGCGCTGGCATGTGTTTACCTGTGTTACCTGGCTCAAACATCAGGACCAACTTAACAAACCTTCACTACTTCACCCGGTCCAACCGCTGACATGTGTTTACCTGTGTTACCTGGCTCAAACATCAGGACCAACTTAACAAACCTTCACTACTTCACCCGGTCCAAGCGCTGGCATGTGTTTACCAGTGTCATCTGGCTAAAAAAATCAGGACCAACTTAACAAACGTTCACTAATTCATGCGATCCAAGCGCTGGCATGTTTTTACCTGTGTTACCTGCCTCAAAGATCAAAGCCAATTCTCCTTTATCGTCAACGGCCACACCACGTTGAAAACATCGCTTATCGTCCGATCAGCGAAGTTAAGCGACGTTGAGTCTGGATAGTACTTGGATGGGTGACCGCCTGGGAACACCAGATGCTGTTGGCATCCCTCTTTTTATTTAATTTCTTTAAACTTTCACTTTGCGCTCTTGGTGACTCTTATTTTCATATAGCTATCGGCGTATCGTTATGTATTTTTTTTTCTTTTCCATTTAATTTTTAGCCTTTCGCTTTGCATCCCTCTTTTCGTTTTATTTAGGTTTTGGACTTTCGTTTTGCACCTTTTCTTTTCATTAAGCATTTCGTTTTCCGTCCCCTTTTTTCTTTTCATTTAGCTGAGCCCTTCATTTTGAAATTTGTGAGGTTCGTGACGTAACTATTTATTTATTCATTTTTTTTCTTCCAATGACCTTTTGGCACAGTATACAAGGAGAAACAATTAACAACAGGCACAAGCAATCGATCAGCTTTCCTTTTGTCCTTAGAGGCCGTGGTCCCATGGCCTAATTACCCCCTAAATCACTGAATAAGTTTGTGTGTGTGTTTGTGTGTGTGTGTGTGTAGTTCAGTTTTGTGCCATGAAAAGTGCATCATAATAACTCTTCCTGGTAAATTCATGACGTACATTTCTTGGAGGTTGAAGGAAACTAATAAATCTTCATTACTTCATCGGGGTCCCAGCGCTGGCATGTGTTTACCTGTGTTACCTGGCTCAAACATCAGGACCAACTTAACAAACCTTCCCTACTTCATCCGGTCGAAGCGCTGGCATGTGTTTACCAGTCTTACCTGGCTCAAACATCAGGACCAACTTGACAAACCTTCACTACTTCACCCGGTCCAAGCGCTGGCATGTGTTTACCTGTGTTACTTGGCTCAAACATCAGGACCAACTTAACAAACGAGAAATGCCGACCGAAACGTTTCACCTTCTTTGTCATTTACGGAAGGACAAATGACGGAAAGACAACCCGTTCTGAGGAACTGCTTGAGAAATACCGCCGCATGATCAAGTAGTATAAATGTAAAACGGATGCCAGTTACATCATAATCTCAGGAATCCTCCCGAGGGTCGGTGACGAATCTAGCTTTTACAGTAAGGCCTACAGCACAAACAACAGACTTTAGTCCCTTTGCTCACAAGAAAACGTCCAGTTCGCTAACTTGTGGAACAATTTTTACTACGATTCAGACTTGTTCCTTCCTGATGGCATCCACTTAAACCCTGTTGGAGCAGCCCGTTTCGGGAGGCTGCTCTGTGACCAAGTGGCGCTTCGAAAGCCAAAAAACGCGGAGGCGAGAACACCAGCAGCTCCACCGTAATGGAGTATTCAACCCGCAAAACCCCCGACTCGAATCACATTAAAGATTGCTATGTCAACGCTCGTAGCCTACGTAAAAAATTTGAAGACTAAGAAGTCCTCGCAGCTACAAATCATTATCACATCATCGGAGTCACAGAATCTTGGTTAGACACTTTAAATAGAGATTTTATTGCTTCTTCCGTCGCTGCTTCTTCTTCTTCCGTCGCTGTTTCTTCTTCTTCCGTCCCTGCTTCTTCTTCCGTCGCTGCTTCTTCTTCCGTCGCTGCTTCTTCTTCTTCCGTCACTGCTTCTTCTTCTTCCGTCGCTGCTTCTTCTTCTTCCGTCGCTGCTTCTTCTTCTTCCGTCGCTGCTTCTTCTTCTTCCGTCGCTGCTTCTTCTTCTTCCGTCGCTGCTTCTTCTTCTTCCGTCGCTGCTTCTTCTTCTTCCGTCGCTGTTTCTTCTTCGTCGCTGCTTCTTCTTCTTCCGTCACTGCTTCTTCTTCTTCCGTCGCTGTTTCTTCTTCTTCCGTCACTGCTTCTTCTTCTTCCGTCGCTCTTTCTTCTTCCGTCGCTGCTGCTTCTTCTTCTTCCGTCGCTGTTTCTTCTTCTTCCGTCCTTTGCTTCTTCTTCTTCCGTCCTTTTCTTCTTCTTCCGTCGCTGCTTCTTCTTCTTCCGTCGCTGTTTCTTCTTCTTCCGTCGCTGCTTCTTCTTCTTCCGTCGCTGCTTCTTCTTCTTCCGTCGCTGCTTCTTCTTCTTCTTCCGTCGCTGTTTCTTCTTCTTCCGTCGCTGCTTCTTCTTCTTCCGTCGCTGTTTCTTCTTCTTCCGTCGCTGCTTCTTCTTCTTCCGTCGCTGCTTCTTCTTCTTTTTCCGTCGCTGTTTCTTCTTCTTCCGTCGCTGCTTCTTCTTCTTCCGTCGCTTCTTCTTCTTCTTCCGTCGCTTCTTCTTCTTCCGTCTTCTTCTTCTTCCGTCCTTTCTTCTTCTTCTTACGTCGCTTTCTCTTCTTCTTCCGTCGCTGCTTCTTCTTCTTCCTTCGAAGATTCTTCTTCTTCTTCCGTCGCTGTTTCTTCTTCTTCCGTCGCTGCTTCTTCTTCTTCCGTCGCTGCTTCTTCTTCTTCCGTCGTTGCTTCTTCTTCTTCCGTCGCTGCTTCTTCTTCTTCCGTCGCTGCTTCTTCTTCTTCCGTCGCTGTTTCTTCTTCTTCCGTCGCTGCTTCTTCTTCTTCCGTCGCTGCTTCTTCTTCTTCTTCCGTCGCTGTTTCTTCTTCTTCCGTCGCTGCTTCTTCTTCTTCCGTCGCTGCTTCTTCTTCTTCCGTCGCTGCTTCTTCTTCTTCCGTCGCTGCTTCTTCTTCTTCCGTCGCTGCTTCTTCTTCTTCTTCTTCTTCTTCCGTCCTTCTTCTTCTTCCGTCGCTTCTTCTTCTTCTTCTTCCGTCGCTGCTTCTTCTTCTTCCGTCGCTGTCTTTTCTTCTTCCGTCGCTGCTTCTTCGTCTTCCGTCCTTTCTTCTTCTTCTTCCGTCGCTTTCTTCTTCTTCTTCCGTCGCTTCTTCTTCTTCTTACGTCCCTTCTTCTTCTTCTTCCGTCGGAGCTTCTTCTTCTTCTTCCGTCGCTTCTTCTTCTTCTTCCGTCGCTGCTTCTTCTTCTTCTTCCGTCTTCTTCTTCTTCTTCCGTCGGTTTTTCTTCTTCTTCCGTCGCTTCTTCTTCTTCTTCTTCCGTAGTTTCTTCTTCTTCTTCGTCCGTCGTTGCTTCTTCTTCTTCCGTCGCTTCTTCTTCTTCTTCCGTCGCTTCTTCTTCTTCTTCCGTCGCTGCTTCTTCTTCTTCCGTCGCTGCTTCTTCTTCTTCCGTCGCTGCTTCTTCTTCTTCTTCTTCTTCTTCTTTCTTCTTCTTCTTCTTCCGTGCTTCTTCTTCTTCTTCCGTCGCTGCTTCTTCTTCTTCAGTCGCTGCTTCTTCTTCTTCCGTCGCTGCTTCTTCTTCTTCCGTCGCTGCTTCTTCTTCTTCCGTCGCTGCTTCTTCTTCTTCTTCCGTCGCTGCTTCTTCTTCTTCCGTCGCTGCTTCTTCTTCTTCTTCCGTCGCTGCTTCTTCTTCTTCTTCCGTCGCTGGTTCTTCTTCTTCCGTCGCTGCTTCTTCTTCTTCCGACGCTGCTTCTTCTTCCGTCGCTTCTTCTTCTTCTTCCGTCGCTTCTTCTTCTTCTTCCGTCGCTGCTTCTTCTTCTTCCGTCGCTGCTTCTTCTTCTTCCGTCGCTGCTTCTTCTTCTTCCGTCGCTGCTTCTTCTTCTTCCGTCGCTGCTTCTTCTTCTTCCGTTGCTGTTTCTTCTTCTTCCGTCGCTGTTTCTTCTTCTTCTTCCGTCGCTGCTTCTTCTTCTTCTTCCGTCGCTGCTTCTTCTTCTTCTTCCGTCGCTGCTTCTTCTTCTTCCGTTGCTGTTTCTTCTTCTTCCGTCGCAGCTTCTTCTTCTTCAGTCGCTGTTTCTTCTTCTTCCGTCGCTGCTTCTTCTTCTTCCGTCGCTGCTTCTTCTTCTTCTTCCGTCGCTGTTTCTTCTTCTTCCGTCGCTGTTTCTTCTTCTTCCGTCGCTGCTTCTTCTTCTTCCGTCGCTGCTTCTTCTTCTTCCGTCGCTGCTTCTTCTTCTTCCGTCGCTGTTTCTTCTTCTTCCGTCGCTGTTTCTTCTTCTTCCGTCGCTGCTTCTTCTTCATCCGTCGCTGCTTCTTCTTCTTCTTCCGTCGCTGCTTCTTCTTCTTCCGTCGCTGCTTCTTCTTCTTCCGTCGCTGTTTCTTCTTCTTCCGTCGCTGCTTCTTCTTCTTCTTCCGTCGCTGCTTCTTCTTCTTCTTCCGTCGCTGTTTCTTCTTCTTCCGTCGCTGCTTCTTCTTCTTCCGTCGCTGCTTCTTCTTCTTCCGTCGCTGCTTCTTCTTCTTCCGTCGCTGTTTCTTCTTCTTCCGTCGCTGCTTCTTCTTCTTCCGTCGCTGCTTCTTCTTCTTCTTCTTCCGTCGCTGTTTCTTCTTCTTCCGTCGCTGCTTCTTCTTCTTCCGTCGCTGCTTCTTCTTCCGTCGCTGCTTCTTCTTCTTCCGTCGCTGCTTCTTCTTCTTCTTCCGTCGCTGTTTCTTCTTCTTCCGTCGCTGCTTCTTCTTCTTCTTCCGTCGCTTCTTCTTCTTCTTCCGTCGCTGTTTCTTCTTCTTCCGTCGCTGCTTCTTCTTCATACGGAGCTTCTTCTTCTTCCGTCGCTGCTTCTTCTTCTTCCGTCCTTCTTCTTCTTCTTCCGTCGCTTTCTTCTTCTTCTTTCGTCGCTGTTTCTTCTTCTTCCGTCGCTTCTTGTGCTTCAGTCGCTGCTTCTTCTTCTTCCGCCGTCGCTTCTTCTTCTTCTTCCGTCGCTGCTTCTTCTTCCTCTGCTGCTTCTTCTTCTTCCGTCGCTGCTTCTTCTTCTTCCGTCGCTGCTTCTTCTTCTTCCGTCGCTGCTTCTTCTTCTTCCGTCGCTGCTTCTTCTTCTTCCGTCGCTGTTTCTTCTTCTTCCGTCGCTGCTTCTTCTTCTTCTTCCGTCGCTGTTTCTTCTTCTTCCGTCGCTGCTTCTTTTTCTTCCGTCGCTGCTTCTTCTTCTTCCGTCGCTGTTTCTTCTTTTTCCGTCACTGTTTCTTCTTCTTCCGTCGCTGTTTTTTCTTCTTCCGTCGCTGTTTCTTCTACTTCCGTCGCTGCTTCTTCTTCTTCCGTCGCTGTTTCTTCTTGTTCCGTCGCTGCTTCTTCTTCCGTCGCTGCTTCTTCTTCTTCCGTCGCTGTTTCTTCTTCTTCCGTCGCTGTTTCTTCTTCTTCCGTCGCTGTTTCTTCTTCTTCCGTCGCTGCTTCTTCTTCTTCCGTCGCTGCTTCTTCTTCCGTCGCTGCTTCTTCTTCTTCCGTCGCTGTTTCTTCTTCTTCCGTCGCTGCTTCTTCTTCTTCCGTCGCTGCTTCTTCTTCTTCCGTCGCTGCTTCTTCTTGTTCCGTCGCTGTTTCTTCTTCTTCCGTCGCTGCTTCTTCTTAAGCCGCTGATTTTTCTTTCGTTGTTTCTTCTTCCGTCGCTGTTTCTTCTTAAGCCGCTGATTTTTCTTTCGTTGTTTCTTCTTCCGTCGCTGTTTCTTCTTCTATACTGCTTTTTTTCTTCTTCTGTCGTTGCATCTTCTTCAGTCGCTGCTGTTTCTTGAGCCGTTTTTTCCTCCTCCTTCACCGTTCTTTCTTTTTCTTCCGCTGTTGCTGCTTTTCCTTCATACTTCCGCCGCTGCTTATTCTTCCGCTCCTGGTTCTTCTTCTTCCACAGCTAAGTCCTCTTCTTCCTCTCCATATTTTTTTTCTACTGATACTTTTCATCCTTCTGCTAATGCCTCTTCTTCTGCCCTGCTCCTCCTTCTTCCGTTGCTTGATTTGCTTCTGCCGTCGCTTCTTTTTCTTCCACCGCTATGATTTCCACTCATTTCTCCGCTCTTTCTTCTTCAGACAATTATTATTCTTATTCACCCGCCGTTGCTCCAACTTCTTCTGTTACTGTTTCTTTAATTTCATTCTACCTGCACAATTAAGCCACTGTCAGCATCCCACCTTTACATTTAAGCCAGGGTCAGCATCCCACCCTAACAATTAAGCCAGGGTCAGCATCCCACCCTAACATTTAAGCCAGGGTCAGCATCCCACCCTAACATTTAAGCCAGGGTCAGCATCCCACCCTAACATCTAAGCCAGGGTCATCCACCCCTAACATTTAAGCCAGGGTCAGCATCCCACCCTAACAATTAAGCCAGGGTCAGCATCCCACCCTAACATTTAAGCCAGGGTCAGCATCCCACCCTAACATTTAAGCCAGGGTCAGCATCCCACCCTAACAATTAAGCCAGGGTCAGCATCCCACCCTAACATTTAAGCCAGGGTCAGCATCCAACCCTAACATTTAAGCCAGGGTCAGCATCCAACCCTAAAATTTAAGCCAGGGTCAGCATCCCACCCTAATATTTAAGCCAGGGTCAGCATCCCACCCTAACATTTAAGCCAGGGTCAGCATTCCATCCCAACATTTAAGCCAGGGTCAGCATCCCACCCTAACATTAATCCAGGTCAGCATCCCACCCTAACATTTTAAGCCAGGGTCAGCATCCACCCCTAACATTTAAGCCAGGGTCAGCATCCCACCTAACATTTAAGCCAGGGTCAGCATCCCACCCTAACATTTAAGCCAGGTCAGCATCCCACCCCTAACATTTAAGCCAGGGTCAGCATCCCACCCTAACATTTAAGCCAGGGTCAGCATCCCACCCTAACATTTAAGTCAGGGTCAGCATCCCACCCTTACATTTAAGCCAGGGTCAGCATCCCACCCTAACATTTAAGTCAGGGTCAGCATCCCACCCTAACATTTAAGCCAGGGTCAGCATCCCACCCTAACATTTAAGCCAGGGTCAGCATCCCACCCTAACATTTAAGTCAGGGTCAGCATCCCACCCTAACATTTAAGCCAGGGTCAGCATCCCACCCTAACATTTACAGTAAGCCAGGGTCAGCATCCCACCCTAACATTTAAGCCAGGGTCAGCATCCCACCCTAACATTTAAGCCAGGGTCAGCATCCCACCCTAACATTTAAGTCAGGGTCAGCATCCCACCCTAACATTTAAGCCAGGGTCAGCATCCCACCCTAACATTTAAGCCAGGGTCAGCATCCCACCCTAACATTTAAGCCAGGGTCAGCATCCCACCCTAACATTTAAGCCAGGGTCAGCATCCCACCCTGACATTTAAGAAAGGGTCAGCATCACACCCTGACATTTAAGCCAGGGTCAGCATCCCACCCTAACATTTAAGCCAGGGTCAGCATCTCACCCTAACATTTAAGAAAGGGTCAGCATCCCACCCTAACATTTAAGCCAGGGTCAGCATCTCACCCTAACATTTAAGAAAGGGTCAGCATCACAACCTGACATTTAAGCCAGGGTCAGCATCACACCCTGACATTTAAGCCAGGGTCAGCATCACACCCTGACATTTAAGCCAGAGTCAGCATCACACCTAAACATTTAAGTCAGGGTCAGCATCCCACCCTAACATTTATGCCAGGGTCAGCATCCCACCCTAACATTTAAGCCAGGGTCTGCATCCCACCCTAACATTCGCTTGTTCGTTCGTTCGTTCGTGCTGTCGGTCGATCCCTCGCTCGTTTGTTCGTTCGTTTGTTTGTCGTTCGTTCGGTCGTTCATTCGTTCGGTCGTTCATTTGTTGGTTCGGCCGGTCGTTCGTTCGTTCGTTCGGTCGCTCGTTCGTTCGTTCGTTCGGTTGGTGGTTCTTTCGTTTGGTCGCTCGTTCGTTCGATCGGTCTGTCTTTTGGTCGTTCGCTTGTTCGTTCGTTCGTTCGTGTGGTCGGTCGGTCGCTCGTTCGTTTGTTCGTTCGGTCGTTCGTTCGTTCGGTCGTTCGTTCATTAGATCGTTAGCTGGCTTGCTCGCTCGTTCGCCCGCCCGCACGCCCGATCACCCAATTGCTCTCTCTCTCTCTCTCTCTCTCTCTCTCTCTCTCTCTCTCTCTCTCTCTCTCTCTCTCTCTCTCTCTCTCTCTCTCTCTCTCTCTCTCTCTCTCTCTCTCTCTCTCTCTCTCTCTCTCTCTCTCTCTCTCTCTCTTAACAGAAAGAAACGAAAGATAATAAGAATGTTTCCGTCCGGCTCCTCAATCCTCCCTTCCCTCACACACACACACACACACACACACACACACACACACACACACACACACACACACACACACACATAACAGACAAAAAAAAGAAAAACAAAAACAAGCTTCTTCGTTTTCCTCTCTCCTCCTCATTCTCTTCCTTTTCCTCTTTCTCTTCCTCTTCTTCCTCCTCCTCCTCCTTCTCTTCCTCTCCCTCTTCCCTCCACTCTTCCTCTTTCACAGCTATTCCCTCTTCCACTCCTACACAGCCTTCACTCTCTTCCCGTTCCTCCTCCTCCTCCTCCTCCTCCCTCTCCTTCTCCGCCTTCCCCTCCTCTCCCTGTTCTATCTTCTCCTTCCTCTTCCTTAACCTTCCCTTCCTCTCCCTGTCCCTGCTCCTCCCTCTTTTCCTCCACTTTCCCTTTCTCTTCCTCTTCCTCTTCCTGCGTATTCTTTTCCTTTTTTTTATATAGTTTTATTTAATTTTATTTTTTCTGTTTTCTGTTTTTGTATTTTTTTGTTTTACTTTTTTTTCTATTTTTTTGTTTTGTATTGGTGTTTATTTTTTGTTTTGTTTTAGTATTTTTTTGTCTTCCTTTTTTCTATTTTATGTTTTGTTTTTTGGTGTTGTTGATTTTTTTTTCATTTTTTTGTTTTAGTGTTTTTTCTATTTTACTTTTTTCTAGTTTTTTTGGTTTTGTTGTGGGATTTTTTTAAGATTTTTTGTTTTCGAATTTATTTGGAATTTTTTTTTAGGACAAAACGAAAAGTAAAGAAAAGCCTCGTAACTCCGCCCCACACCGCACTCCCGCCAGCATCCCACCCTAACATCTAAGCAAGAGTCAGCATCCCACCCTAACATTTAAGCCAGGGTCAGCATCCCACCCTGACATTTAAGCCAGGGTCAGCATCCCACCCTAACATTTAAGCCAGGGTCAGCATCCCACCCTGACATTCAAGCCAGGGTCAGCATCCCACCCTAACATTTAAGCCAGGGTCAGCATCCCACCCTGACATTTAAGCCAGGTCAGCATCCCACCTAACATTTAAGCCATGGTCAGCATCACACCCTAACATTTAAGCCAGGGTCAGCATCCCACCCTAACATTTAAGCCAGGGTCAGCATCCCACCCTAACATCTAAGCAAGGGTCAGCATCCCACCCTAACATTTAAGCCAGGGTCAGCATCCCACCCTGACATTTAAGCCAGGGTCAGCATCCCACCCTAACATCTAAGCCAGGGTCAGCATCCCACCCTAACATTTAAGCCAGGGTCAGCATCCCACCCTAACATTTAAGCCAGGGTCAGCATCACACCTTAACATTTAAGCCAGGGTCAGCATCCCACCCTAACATTTAAGCCAGGGTCAGCATCCCACTCTGACATTTAAGCCAGGGTCACCATCTCACACACACACACACACACACACACACACACACACACACACACACACACACACACACACACACACACACACACACACACACGCTTCCTTTATTTTCCCTTCCTCTTCCTGTTCCTTCTCCTCCCGCTCCTCCTCTATCTTCCCTTCCTCTCCCTGTTCCTTTTAATTCCTCTCTTCCTCTACGTTCTCTTCCTCTTCCTCTTCCTCCTCTTTCTCATCCCTCTAATCTTCCTTCATTCGTGCGGTCGGTCGGTCAGTCGGTTGGTTGGTCAGTCGGTCGTTTGGTCATTTGTTCGGTCGTTCGTTTGGTCGTTGTGTCGGTTGTTTGATTGGTCCTTCGTTTGGTTGGTCGGTCGGTCGGTCGGTCGTTTGTTCGGTCGGTCGGTCGGTCGTTCTGTCGGTCGGTCATTGGATCATTCGGTCGGGTGTTCGATCATTCGGTCGTTCGGTTGATGGCTCGTTTCGTCGGCCGTTCGTTCGCTCGTCCAGTCGTTCGTTCGTTCGTTCGGTCGGTCGCTCGCTCGTTCATTCGTTCGGTTGGTGGTTCTTTCATTTGGTCGCTCGTTCATTCGTTCGCTCGGTCAGTCGGTCTTTCGGTCGTTCGCTTGTTCGTTCTTTCGTTCGTTTGGTCGGTCGACGCTCGTTTGTTCGTTCGGTCGGTCGGTCGGTCTGTCGCCCGCTCGTTCGTTTGTTCGTTCGTTCGGTCGGTCGGTCGTTCGCTTGTTCGTTCGTTCGTTTGTTTGGTCGCTCGCTCGTTCGTTTGTTAGTTCGTTCGTTTGTTCGTTCGTTCGTGCGTTCGTTCGTTCGTTCGGCCGGTCGGTCGGTCGGTCGTTCGGTCGTTTGTTCATTAGATCGTTGGCTGGCTTGCTCGCTCTCTCGTCCGCCCGAACGCCCGATCTCTCTCTCTCTCTCTCTCTCTCTCTCTCTCTCTCTCTCTCTCTCTCTCTCTCTCTCTCTCTCTCTCTCTCTCTCTCTCTCTCTCTCTCTCTCTCTCTCTCTCTCTCTCTCTCTCTCTCTCTCTCATAACAGAAAGAAACGAAAGATAATAAGAATGTTTCCGTCCGGCTCCTCAATCCTCCCTTCCCTCATACACACACACACACACACACACACACACACACACACACACACACACACACGCACACGAATAACAGAAAGAAAAACAAAAGAAAACAAGCTTCTTCGTTTTCCTCTCTCCTCCTCATTCTCTTCCTTTTCCTCTTTCTCTTCCTCTTCTTCCTCCTCCTCCTCCTTCTCTTCCTCTCCCTCTTCCCTCCACTCTTCCCCTTTCACAGCTATTCCCTCTTCCACTCCTACACAGCCTTCACTCTCTTCCCGTTCCTCCTCCTCCTCCTCCTCCTCCTCCTCCTCCTCCTCCTCCTCCTTCTCCGCCTTCCCTTCCTCTCCCTGGTCTATCTTCTTCCTCTTCCTTCACCTTCCCCTCCTCTCCCTGTCCCTGCTCCTCCCTCTTTTCCTCCACGTTCCCTTTCCCTTCCTCTTCCTCTTCTTGCGCATTCTTTTCCTTTTTTTATATAGTTTTATTTTATTTTTGTTACTTTTCATTTTTTTTGTTTTGTTTTACTTTTTTCTATTTTTTGTTTTTTTTGTTTTGGTGTTTATTTTTTTGTATTTTTTTTGTTTTACTCTTTTCTATTTTTTTTTTAGTTTTTTGGTGGTGTTGATTTTTTTTCATTTTTTTGTTTTAGTGTTTTTTTTCTGTTTTACTTTTTTTGTTTTTTTTGGTTTTGTTTTGGTGTTAATTTGATTTTTTTAGATTTTTGTTTTCAGTTTTTTTTGATTTTTTTTTGGACAAAACGAAAAAGAAAAGCCTCGTAACTCCGCCCACGCACTCCTTGCCAGCATCCCACCTAACATCTAAGCAGGTCAGCATCACCTAACATTTAAGCCAGGGTCAGCCTCCCACCTGAAATTTAAGCCAGGGTCAGCATCCCACCCTGACATTTAAGCCAGGGTCAGCATCCCACCCTGACATTTAAGCCAGGGTCAGCATCCCACCCTGACATTTAAGCCAGGGTCAGCATCCCACCCTGACATTTAAGCCAGGGTCAGCATCCCACCCTAACATTTAAGCCAGGGTCAGCATCCCACCCTGACATTTAAGCCAGGGTCAGCATCCCACCCTGACATTTAAGCCAGGGTCAGCATCCCATGCTGACATTTAAGCCAGGGTCAGCATCCCACCCTGACATTTAAGCCAGGGTCAGCATCACACCCTGACATTTAAGCCAGGGTCAGCATCCCACCCTGACATTTAAGCCAGGGTCAGCATCCCACCCTAACATTTAAGCCAGGGTCAGCATCCCACCCTGACATTTAAGCCAGGGTCAGCATCCCACCCTGACATTTAAGCCAGGGTCAGCATCCCACCCTGACATTTAAGCCAGGGTCAGCATCACACACACACACACACACACACACACACACACACACACACACACACACACACACACACACACACACACACTTCCTCTATCTTCCCTTCCTCTCCCTGTTCCTTCTCCCTCTCTTCCTCTATCTTCCCTTCCTCTCCCTGTTCCTTTTAATTCCTCTCTTCCTTTACGTTCTCTTCCCCTTCTTCCTCTTTCTCATCCCTCTAATCTTCCTTCGTTCGTGCGGTCGGTCGGTCAGTCGGTTGGTTTGTCAGTCGGTCGTTTGGTCATTCGTTCGGTCGTTTGGTCGTTCGTTCGTTTGGTCGTTGTGTCGGTTGTTTGATTGGTCCTTCGTTTGGTCGGTCGGTCGGTCGGTCGGTCGTTCGGTCGATCGGTCATTGGATACTTCGGTCGGTTGTTCGATCATTCGGTCGTTCGGTCGTTAGCTCGTACAGTAGTTCGTTTGTCGTTCGCTCGTTTCGGTCGTTCGTTCGTTCGTCCAGTCGTTCGTTCGTTCGTTCGTGTGGTCTCTCGTTCATTCGTTCGTTCGGTCGGTCGGTCTTTCGGTCGTTCGCTTGTTCGTTCTTTCGTTCGTGTGGTCGGTCGGTACGCTCGTTTGTTCGTTCGGTCGGTCGGTCGGTCGCTCGCTCGCTCGTTCGTTTGTTCGTTCGTTCGTTCGGTCGGTCGGTCGTTCGCTTGTTCGTTCGTTCGATCGTTCGGCCGTTTGTTTGGTCGCTCGCTTGTTCGTTTGTTCGTTCGTTCGTTTGTTCGTTCGTTCGTTCGTGCGTTCGTTCGATCGTTCGGCCGGTCGTTCGTTCGTTCGTTCGTTCGTTCGTTCATTAGATCGTTGGCTGGTTTGCTCGCTCGCTCGCCCGCCCGAACACCCGATCTCTCTCTCTCTCTCTCTCTCTCTCTCTCTCTCTCTCTCTCTCTCTCTCTCTCTCTCTCTCTCTCTCTCTCTCTCTCTCTCTCTCTCTCTCTCTCTCTCTCTCTCAACAGAAAGAACCGAAAGATAAAAAGAATGTTTCCGTCCGGCTCCTCAAACCTCCCAACCCTCACACACACACACACACACACACACACACACACACACACACACACACACATAACAGAAAGAAAAACAAAAGAAAACAAGCTTCTTCGTTTTCCTCTCTCCTCCTCATTCTCTTCCTTTTCCTCTTTCTCTTCCTCTTCTTCCTCCTCCTCTTCCTTCTCTTCCTCTCCCTCTTCCCTCCACTCTTCCTCTTTCACAGCTATTCCCTCTTCCACTCCTACACATCCTTCACTCTCTTTCCGTTCCTCCTCCTCCTCCTCCCTCTCCTTCTCCGCCTTCCCTTCCTCTCCCTGTTGTATCTTCTCCTTCCTCTTCCTTCACCTTCCCTTCCTCTCCCTGTCCCTGCTCCTCCCTCTTTTCCTCCATGTTCCCTTTTCCTTCCTCTTCCTCTTCCTGCGCATTATTTTCCTTTTTTTTATATAGTTATATTTTATTTTTGTTATTTTTCAGTTTTTTGTTTATGTACTTTTTTTTTTACTTTTTTCTATTTTTTGTTTTGTTTTGGTGTTGATTTTTTTCATTTTTTTGCTTTAGTATTTTTTTTTTTTTTTACTTTTTTCTAGTTTTTTTGGGTTTTGTTTTGGTGTTGATTTTTTTCATTTTTTTGTTTTAGTATTTTTTTGTTTTACTTTTTTCTAGTTTTTTTTGGTTTTGTTTTGGTGTTGTTGATTTTTTTTTTTAGATTTTTTTGTTTTCGGATTTTTGTGGATTATTTTTTTTTTTAGGACAAAACGAAAAGTAAAGAAAAGCCTCGCAACTCCGCCCCGCGCCGCGCCCGCCTGCCCTTGACGTACCGCTGCTGCTGCCGGTGCTAGTGTTGCGTCTGTCGCTGGAAAACACTCACCTCCCGGGCCTCAAATCGCCCAGGCCCAGACGACGACGGTGCCCCCACCTCCTCACTCGATCCTTCACCTGCCCTTGCACGCTTCCTTTTCGTCACTCTCTTCCTCCTCCTTCCTAGTCTTTGCCTCTTCCTCCTTCCCCCTCATCCCTCCCTTCACCTTCCTCTCCTCTGCCTCTTCCTCCTTACCTTCATCCCTCCTTCACCTTCCTCTCCTCTCCCTGTTCCTCCTTATCCCTTCATCCCTCCTTCACCTTCCTCTCCTCTGCCTCTTCCTCCTTATCCCTTCATCCCTCCCTTCACCTTCCTCTCCTCTGCCTCTTCCTCCTTACCCCCTCATCCCTCCTTCACCTTCCTCTCCTCTGCCTCTTCCTCCTTATCCCTTCATCCTCCCTTCACCTTCCTTCCTCTCCCTCTTCCTTCTCGTCCCTCTCTTTCTCCTCCTTCATTCCTCTCTCTGTTCCTCCTTACCCTTCATCCTCCCTTCACCTTCCCTTCCCCTGTTCCTTCTCCACCTCTCTTCCTCCACCCTCCCTTCTTCACCCTGTTCCTCCTCCTTCCTTTCTTCCACCCCTCCTCTCACCCTTTCCTTCCAAGCCTCCCTCCTCCCTTCTCTCCATGTTCGTCCTTGGCCTCTGCTCCCCTCCTCCTCCTGCACCTCCGCTCCGTGTACTCAGGCCCTCAGCCCGCCAGCCTCGCTTGGCCGCCAGGGCTTCCAACTCCTGCCGCCACGCCGCCTCGCTGTTGTTGAGGGCGGCGAGGCAGTGCGCCACTGCTGCACCATGCCGCCTTTCCTGGACTGGTAGAGGCGGTACAGGAACTCCGGTCCTTGACGGGTTTGGGGACGTCCTTCAGGTTGAACCTGATCTTGCGAGGCCGCCGAAGCTCCTCCTCCGCCTTGGCCTGTAGCCGCCGGGCCCTGCGTCCCTTACGCTTCTTCGTCTTGCCATCGCCGTTGAGCTGCTGCAGTCGTTCCCGCCGCTCGACACGTCGCTCGCTGATACGGTCCCGCCGCTCCTGCAGGCGCCTTTGCCGCTCCTGGGCAGTCATACCGCTGAGGCACTCCTCACAGTTGCTGAAGTAGACGAGGTGTTCAGCACACCTGAGCCGGGCCACCGGCTCCTCCCAGCCCAGCGGATAGGGCGGCTCCCTCTCTGTGCCCGTCAGCTGCACGTCAGCTTCTTCTTCTTTTTTCTCTTCCCCTCCTTCCTCCCTCCTTTCCGTGTCTGTCTCAGCTAATACCTCTTCCACTTCTACGCAGCCTCCACTCTCCTTCTGCTCCCCCTCTTCCTCCTCCCTCCCTTCCTCCACCTTGCTCTTCTCTCCTTGTTCCTCCTTGGCCCTTGCCGCCACGTCCGTGTAGGTGAGGGCCACCGTCATCAGTGGCGGCCCTTGAGTCGGTGTCGCAGAAAGTCTGCACCGCCAGCTGCAGCTGCTGGAGCATTGCCGTGGCCGCCGCCGTCCTGCGGGTTCTTGTCAGGGTGGGCGGCGAGGGCGAGGCTCCGGCACTGCCTCCTTATCGCCCTCTCCGTGGCACCGCGCGCCAGCCCCAGGAGGCCGTGGTAGTGTCTGGTGGTGGCCATCGAGGCGCCGTGCGTCACGGTGTGGTGCCCGAGAGTGGTGTGCTGTGCGTGCATGTGTTGGTGCTGGCCTTCCAGCGTGCTGCAGCACAGCCTCTTGGGCGATGAGTTCCCCCCGTGCTTGATGCTCGGGAATTTCTGTTTCTTGGATTGGGGTGGGCGTGGGTGGGGGATCAGGCACGGGATTTTGATTTCTTGAGATGGAGTCACCCTTTTCCTTTCTCTTACCCCACATAGGGTCGAGATTTACCACATCACCTCGGTTTGAGATATGCCGTTTAGGGAGCTCAGGTTGACATTGCATGGGGCGAAATCTAGAGCTAGTTGCACCTTTGTAGTGAAGATCGCTACGGGAGCTGAGTGGCTGGGTGGAGGGAGGGTGATGTTAGCTACGGGATCTGATTGGCTGGATGGAAGGAGGGTAATGTTAACTACGGGAGCTGATTGGCTGGATGGAAGGAGGGTAATGTTAGCTACGGGAGCTGATTGGCTGGATGGAAGGAAGGTAATGTTAGCTACGGGATCTGATTGGCTGGATGGAAGGAGGGTAATGTTAGCTACGGGATCTGATTGGCTGGATGGAAGGAGGGTGATGCTAACTACAGGAGTTGATTGGCTGGATGGAAGGAGGTGTAATGTTAGCAACGGGATCTGATTGGCTGGATGGAAGGAGGGTGATGTTAGCTACAGGAACTGATTGGCTGGATGGAAGGAGGGTGCTAGCTACAGGGCTGATTGGCTGGATGGAAGGAGGGTTATGTTCGCTACGGGATCTGATTGGCTGGATGGAAGGAGGGTAATGTTAGCTACGGGAGCTGATTGGCTGGATGGAAGGAGGGTTATGTTAGCTACGGGAGCTGGTTGGCTGTATTGAAGGAGGGTAATGTTAGCTACAGGATCTGATTGGCTGGATGGATGGATGGTAATGTTAGCTACGGGAGCTGATTGGCTGGATGAAGGGAAAGAGATGTTAGCTACGGGATCTGATTGGCTGGGTAGAATCTTGGCCTCGGTTCGCCTGTTTGAAAAGCCTCTCGTTGAAGTTGCCGGGGTATTCACGGACTGTTTTGTGACCCTAGTGATGGCTGTACACGCCTTCAGCGTCATGAATGGTAAAGTCACCCGTGACAACTTGGCCAGGCTTCTCCGCGGCCTTGGGAAACAGTCGTAATGGCAGCCCGATACGTTTAACATAATGGCGCTTTGGGGTAAAAAGTGAGCATTTTCT